>NW_025334293.1:0-38657 GCF_014858855.1 Bufo gargarizans
CGGCTTCGTCTGACTACCCCGTTGGTTCCTGTTCCTGGCTTCGTCTGACTACCCTTCTGGTTCCTGACCTCTGTCTCCGCAAGACCCTGCTTCGGTTTAGCCATCCGTTCGGACTTTGCTTACGGCTTGCTCTTCAATAAAACCTTCTTATTTTCCACTTATCTCTTGTTGTACGTCTGGTTCATGGTTCCATGACAGGAGCACAGGCCCCGGTTCTTGTGAATGGAGAAGGCCGCCGATCAGACACATACCACATCCAGTGCATAAGGGATGTGTTGTCTTAATGGTACACCCCTTTAATTCTACCTCAACGAAACCTCTCTGGGTGAGCTTCTAGCAATACTACAACTAACACTAGACTCCCTACACATAGAAGACTGATGGCAGAAAAAAGCCCCATGGTCTATTGCATCTGCCCTTATTTCCTTCTTATTTTTCTCTTAGGATAGATACGTGTTTATCCCAGACATGTATACATTTACTTACTGTCTTCCCTAGTATCTGCCAGCCACCGGACCTAGTGCAAATGGTAGAGAAGCAATATACATAGTTAATTACAGAACACACAGTATATCCTCATACAGTGAAGATACAGATTTACAGCAAGAAGAGGAGATCTGTGGCACTCATCGATACACAAAAAACATTGTGATTCCAAGTAATTAAAATATACAGCATGATGGATATATAGACAACACGGGCAATAGTCATCTTGTGCTGTGTGTACTTAGGGCTGAGAACCACCATTTACTGCTGGAATTATAAGCTTGAGATGTGTGAGCATTGGTGTTTCCTCTCTTCAAGCCTGGCTGATATTTACATAGCTTTAGTTTATCACATCCAACCTCCATACGTTTGGATCAACACATCCAACCTCTATATTGCCAGCAGTGCCAAGAGGAATAGTAAACGTTGCCATGTCTTATCTCAAGTCTGTCTACAAGGCATTGCAACAAGATGTGGCACAGTCATATACCCAAAACTGCTAAGGGTGAATCCACTGGTAACGGAAAGGTGTTCTGCTCACTCTTCAGTATCTGGACATCCTGGGTTCTATGTTGCTTTTTTCACCAGATGTTTTAGGATAGATTACTAAAGGTGTTTTCCCAAGACTTTTTATACTGATAACCGATCAGCTGTTTTTTTAAGGCAAAGGTGCTCACAGTAGCGCCGCGGTCTTACCAAGCAGTGCCATTGCATAGTGGCTGTGCTTGGTATCACAGCTCAGCCCCATTCACTTCAATGGGACTGAGCTGCGCTTAGGCCTTGTGAGTGAACAACGTAACGTCACATGGCCTAGGTTAAGCTGCGAGAAAGCCGTGGTGCAGCCTATGTCATCAATATAAAGGTTACTGAAAACTCTTTTACTGCTGAGATGAATATACTTTATTAGATAAAGGAAAAAGTTCTGTTTCAGGAACAGAGCCGTTAATGTTCATGGACTAATATCGCATCTTAGCCCCATTTAAGTGAATGATGTTAAGCTAAAACAGCAGATACAGCCCATGGACAAGAAGAGCACTGGTTCTCTAGAAGACAGGCCCTTATTCAATTATATATATATATATATATATATATATATATATATATATATATACTCTGTAAATGCTAAAACTAAAATATGACATCAAATTTATCAATAGAAAATATGTGATAATGTATATTCAAATATATTGTGTCCCTATATTATGGAAACTGAGTGAAACCATCTTGTAAACCACAGAACTGTGACCTCACAGTAAGAGATATGTCAAGGCACTTTTAGAACTCCAGTACTGTGACCTCACAATCACCAAGAAATATGCCATAAGTGATGCGATGACATCATTACATTCTAATTCCAAGTCAGACCACTTGACCAAATCACTGCCTCTTGCGACTCGGATAGGAGAGGTGGTCGCTCTGTGTTTCGTTTTAAACGAAGCGATTATTGACATTTACTATGATTTTATTGGAGGAAAGAAGAAGAATCCTAAGAGAAAGGATTCTTCAGAGGATGAGACGGATCATGAGAGATCCGGAACCTTTGTTCACTGTTGGACAAAGGAATCAGCAACCACTGGATATGGATAGTGACACCTCAGAAGTGGTGTCCAAAAGGAAAGATCTGGAGAGAAAAAGAAAGATCAAGAGAGATGCGATCCTCACCGAAAAGAGGATAATGGAGAACCTCAAAGAGGCTGACTCTGCAATCTCTGCCTATAAACAACTGCAGAAGACCATTCTCAACAACAGAAAGAACATCAGAGAAGAGGTACCTGCAAGACGGAGGATCAACAAGGAGAAGGTCCTCAAACAGCGCAGAAATATTAACAGCGCAGAGTTAGTACTAGAAGAGCTTCTCCAAGTAACACCAAAACGCATCACTTGCCCCAGATCTGAAAGCTCAGAGAGTCTAAACCTCCGAAGATTGGAAACCCAGAAAAGGATTAAGAACAACAGAGACTGGGTTCTCCAGAGTAGGAGGAGACTCAGATATATGAGCCCAGTGGAAGACAAAAATGGCACAAACAGGTCCAGGCCATCATCTATCAACACCACATCCAGACAATACGAACATCACAGCTGCATGGTGTCTCCAGCCAATACATCAGGTAAGATGGGAACAGGGAAACAGAATCAACCTGGAGGTAGATGATGGGGTTTGTACTGTTATTTTGTTGCATCATGACATATTATATATAGGATATAGATTTGAGTTCTGTGTTATGTAATATATTATAAGTGCAGATGATCTACAATTACCTGATATTTTTAATGAGGGCCTATTTTAGAGAGCATTTCCAGTCATAACGTGTATAGATAAATAGAGACAATCAGATTCTATAGGATATATAAAATATTTCTATTACACTAGTTTTTAATGGTCATTATGTTAATCAGAAAAACTAACTATCCTGATAATGGACTATGGAAGTATATTTAATAATGTATTTATTATCTCAGCAGGTGAAAGCCTAAAGCCATGTCCTGGCATTTGGCTCATTCCAACTGAGGACTCCAACATCGTGGCCCTACCAACAAAGGGCTCAAACATCTGGGACATGCCAGCTGACAGCTCTGATATCTGGGATATGCCATCAAAGGGCGCTAATATCCAGGACATGCCAGTAAATGGCTCTTTTAAGAACTGCGATGTGCCGGCAGAAGAAAGCCTTTCTCCATCATGTGGTCTTATTAACACCAAAACATCTATTGACCATGAGGACCTCCATTTCCTTAAAGAACTCGGAAAAGGAGGCTATGGAAAGGTAAGTGACTGATTTATATCCATTTATAATTGGAATGATCCGTGTCCCAATCAACTTAATAGTAGCTATAGAGGCCTAAATATAATTTTATATCTGAGTAATCATTTCATTAGATACTTTACTGAATCGCTGTCCTGTGTCTTCTCCAGGTTCTTCTGGCACAAGATCAAGACACCGAGGAGCTTCTGGCTGTCAAAATAATGGAGAAAAAGCTCATGAACACCAAAATCTCAGTAGAGCTTGAGATCATGGAACTGGCTGTCGGGAGTCGCTTCCTGACCTACCTGCGAACATCTATGGAGACAGCAAAGTATTTCATCATTGTCATGGATTATATGGCCGGAGGAGACCTGCGCCAATTTATGGCAGGAAAGCTGCCTTTAAATATGGACACAGCAAGGTAAGTATCTTATTGATTGATATATTTGCACTGACGTCTCAGAATAAAGGAAACATGTTTTGGATATGACAAGAAATAGATGTCTCATCATTGTGTGTTCTGTGTATGTCCCTATATATAACACTGATCAACTCTCTTCTCCACTTTACAGATTCTTTGCATCAGAAATGGTCTGCGGACTCCAGTTCCTGCATGAACACGGCATCATCCACCGGTAAGTACAACTGTTACATTTGATGACAGGACACAAGAGAACATTTAGATACTGTTTTCTTATATCCTTTCCTGGATTGTTATGTGTAAAATATCAATGACACCGTGCTTACCCCAACCTACTGCGGTACACTTACTACACAATGGAGCAGTCACAGACCAGTGGTCTAAACGCTGGAGCTGCCGTTACTTCCTAACAAGGAACTGCCGTACCTGTCTCCCAATGGAATTCTGGTACCAGCTACGATACGTAGCTGGAATAGTGATGTCACTATCCACTCGTGAGAGCGCGAAGTACAATTTGTAGAAATGGCATCGTGCCACCGGCTGGGGCACGTACCGTGTAACAAACAACCCCAACCAAGTACCCGGTACCACTTTCAACTACAGTCTACAGGAGCAAGCAGCCACGGAACAAGCATTGGGAGACAGGTACGGCAGTTCCTTCTTAGGAACTTCCGGCAGCTCCAGCGTTTAGCCCACTAGTCTGTGACTGCTCTATTGTGTAGTAAGTGTACCGCAGTAGGTTGGGGTAAGAGCGGTGTCATTGATATTGAGTTTATACTATTACATTTGATAGCAGTTTGTGCGATTCTGCTACGGCACTGCAGTTAAGGATACAGAGGAGATAACAAGCGCCAGGATTATTACTTTATGTGTAAAAAAGTTTCATCTACTCCTCCATCTAATACTTTTACAATGTTTCTCTCCACAGTGACATAAAGCCTGCTAACGTCCTCCTAGATAACATCGGACACATCAGAATCGCTGACTTTGGACTATGTGCCATTGGCGTATTTGGGGAGGACATGCAGACAGGCTATGCAGGGACAGTTGGATACATCGCCCCAGAGGTAAGGAATATTCATTATAAATTATTACTGGGCAAAGGAGCTACAAATGGGTAATGGAGGATGGGATCACCTATCGGTGTAATGTTTGACATATGTGGACTGTAGAAGCGCTACCATATCTGTAGTCACATTTGTATATCTGTCATTATGAGGGTAGATACGATCAGTTTGGGATTATACTAGAAAAATGTAGGTGAGAGATAAGATTCTTATAATATATGAGAAATAACAATGATCTGATAAGTTCCCGTGTGCATTTCCATTTATTTCCATCAACTTACCTCTAAACTGATGTAATTACAGATGATGAACGGAGAACCTTACAATCATCTGGTGGATTCCTTTTCCTTTGGCGTCACCGTATTCAAGATGCTAACAGGTGATCAGCCATTCAACGGCTACGGGACAAAGATGCAGTATAAACGATCTCTGCAAGAGGATGAGCCTTATTATCCAGCATGGATGTGCCCAGATGCCATCAACATCCTAGAAGGGGTGAGTAGGATCATCAGGAGAAGAATGAGGGCAGGGAATAGAAGAAGTGGTGTCAGAACATTAGATTTAGACAAGAGAGAGGAGTGTGAAATCTAATCCTAATCCTATACAGACCTTTATAACGTGACCTATTTTGTTATATTTATCTGTAATAATCCAGAATAATAATGGTTGATGGTCTCTCATTATGTTTTTAGCTCCTCAGCAAGTCCCCATGTAGCCGCCTGGCAGTAACATCTACCATCAGATCCCACCCGTTCTTCAGACCAGTAAACTGGGCTGATGTGGAGTCCGGCAGCTTACACCCACCTTTCCATATGGACATTGTAAGTGCAATACATAGTGACACCCATAGTGTTATCATCCGGCTCTGTGATATCCATATATACAGTATCATTCTCATTATTATGGCCTATGATCTACCTTCATGGCTGCAGACAAATCACACATAATGCACTTGTAATTGTAATAATATGAAATACTTACCTGGAGGTGTCTGTGTGTCCTCTTACAGCGACCATCTCACAGTCCAGAACTGGAAAGGAGAAGACGATCTTCAACATCAACATCGTCTTCAACATCTACAGACTCCTAGATCCTGGCAAGTCCACAACATCTGGACACCTTATCTAATATATTAACATCAAGGAGCCAAGGACAGAAGAGTCTTAAAAAAAAAAAATAATTCCCTACCTTACCTCACCCCATCCTACCCCATCATAACCCCTTAAAAATAAAAATAAAAAAATTCCCTACTTTACACTACCCTTCCCCACCCCACCCTACCCTACCCTACCCTACCCTACCCCACCCTACCCTACCCTACCCCACCCTACCCTACCCTACCCCACCCTACCCTACACTACCCCACCCTACCCTACCCCACCCTACCCTACCCTACCCCACCCTACCCTACCCCACCCTACCCTACCCACCCTACCTTACCCCACCCTACCTTACCCCACCCTATCCTACCCCATCATAACCCCTTAAAAATAAATAAATAAATAAAAATCCCTACTTTACCCTACCCTTCCCCACTCCACCCTACCCTACACTACCCCACCCTTCCCCAACCTACCCTACCCTCATCATAACCCCTTAAAAACAAAAAACAAAAAAACAATTCCCTACTTTACCCTACCCTGTGTACAGACAATCCCCAAAAACGTGTTTTTCTAGACCTTTCGTTTTGTTCAAGCAGAAATTTGCAAGTCAAATGCCATCTGCTATGCACAGTGCAGACTGACAGGGTCAGGCAGTGGCTTATTGTTCAAGCCGATGTGACTCTAAGGCCTGTGATCGACTGCAGGACGAGACCAAGACGCTTCCTGGTCCAGCCGAGAATGGCAAGACCTTTCGACAGGTTAGGGTGGGTTCACATCGTTTAACATGTACAAAAAATTGTATATGTTACAATGCCTGTTTTTTTTTTTTTTTTCCCCCAACGTCAAACAGGTGGCAAAAACATGATACGAAGCCACCCTTAGACCTCATGCATAAGGCCGTTGCCGTATTGCGGACCACATACAGCAGGTCCGCAATATACAGGCACCGGCTGTGTGCATCTGCATCATGGATGCGGACCCATTCACCACAGAGTGCTTCCGTGGTGTTTCTGTCCGTGCCTCCGCACTGCAAAAAATAATAGAACACGTTCTATGCCGCCGCATGGATGTTGCCCGTGACTTGGGGACCACAAATTGCGGTCCCCAATGCACGGAACAGCTGCGCAATGGCCGTGTGCATGAAGCCTTAGTGTGCATTAGGCCTTAGTTACAGTGAAGTCAAGAACGAGGAAACCAACTCCAACACCAGCTTTTGCCAAAACAGATTTTTACTTAAATGTGGCAATAAACACAACTACAAATGCTGGGAACATACAATCAATTTACATACACCCAGCCCGAAGGCTGAGACCCTTGTGCTACACAGCACAGCGCCCTCCGATAGATGGAGGAAAGTGCATTAGTTTACCTAATGTCGGGCACAACTAAACTGCCACACCTTATCTGTTATTACCTTAAAAACAAGAACCACTGTATGGGTGTGTGTTACGGGCTATACTATGGTGCAGCACAACAGCTTACAGTCTTACCAAGTTCTACAGTATTCCCCCTCCCATAACAGGTCCTGTAGCACGTGCCTGAGTGTTCCCCGAGCAAAAAAACTCCAGCCTGGCTTGAGTTTGTGAGAATTTTATCAGCTCTCCAATGTGAGATGAACAGTAGTAACACTAGTGGCCTGACACAAACAAAAACCCTAACTAACTAACTACAGGCCTAGTCTCAGTCTCTAGGCGCCAACACTGTGATGAGGTGTGTGCATGATCCTACCGACCCGGGTCTGCTTTGCATCCGCTGGTGTCTCTGAACAGAATAAATGTCTATCTAACAAGCATGCGGTACCACAGTGAATGTTGCTTTGTTCCTCTGCTCTCATCAGTGTTCCTGGCAGCAATCCTCTTTCCTCTGGACAGATTCTGGATCTTGGACACGATCAGCTTCACTTAGATGCAGTTCTGGTCACTAAGGGATGCTCTCACACCTGGATGCTGTTAGATTCTCTGCTCACACAATTCCCTAATTTCACCTCCCTCTAAGATGGCTCGTAGAGTCCCATAGGTAGGATGAAGGCCGTCTTCGATTTGTCCTTCTTGGCCATACCTGCCAATACTCACTGGTCATGTCAAGAGTTGAGAAGAAATTTGCATGACTCAGGACGGACAATGACTTCTCAATCCGCGGAAGGGGGTAGGCACCTCGGACGGTCTGGGCATTCAGCTTCCGATAATCCACGCAGAATCAGAGACTCCCATCTTTCTTCTGCACCAAGACTACTGGAGCAGCCCAAGGACTTTGACTCTCCTGGATCACCTGGTTTTCCAACATGCTGGCTACCATATCCTTTACCTCCTGGTACATTTTAGGCGGGATTTGCCGGTAACATTACCTGATCGGTGCAGCATCGCCGGTGGTAATTTCGTGTTCGATGGCGGAAGCACACCTGAAGTCCTCATCATGTCTCGAGATTGCCTCCTAAAATTTCCAAAGGGTGTCTCCCAGCAACTTCTGTTGTCCTGGAGTCAGGGTCTTGCAGGCCACTGATAGGCTGATCACCTATCTGGCTGTAGCGTGAAGCTCCTTCGTCGAAGAATATGCCCTTCGGACACATAAACTTTGGCCAGCAAGGTATTCCCAGGAGCGATTAACTCGCAGTCTTCAACATTGAGGCAGCGTGGGGGCGTGGCTAGCGGAGGATGTGAGCAGACGTGCTGAGCTGAGCTCCCGCACCATCTTGATCATTTATCCTGATTAGAACCCCTAAAATCCGACTTTCTTTCGCTAGAGCTGAAGCCCTGGTGCTGCTGAAGTCTGCTAGCCTAAAGTTGGGACTATCCTGCCGAGCGGTGAGCTACAATGGGCCCGAAAAAAGACTCCAGGGGTCCGAGCAGAGAGTTGCAAGATGGCGCCGGGCCTGACACGCCGCGACGTAGCGACCGCGCGAAAGATATCCAGCGTGAGGCGGCTGCTAAGCTGGGGAGGTTCGCACACTCATCCGAACTCGCAGACTTGCCTGACTTCAGTGGGAAGCGAGACAGATTTTCATCTCATCCTGCTCGTGACCGTGAAGGTGAAGAGGTTGGGGAGCACGAGTTATCTCCCAGCGGGTCAAACAGATATGAGGCGCTGCGGAGGTGTACGGACTCCGATGGCGCGGATGCTATGGAGTCTGATATAGAAGAACCTACCCTCAAAGATGTGCTAAAGGCCATCACTCAGTGTGGAAAATCACTGACAGCCCTGAGAATGCAGGTGGGCTCCATAAAAGAGGATGTCTCTATTGTGCGTCATGATCTAAAGCGTCTGGCAGACCGTACAACTGCCCTGGAAGGGCGGATGGGGGAGATGGAAGATGTCGTACCCTCCCTCAAAAGGGCTTCTACTGACCACACGCAGAAAATAGCACTTTTACTGGCCAAACAAGACGACCTTGAAAATCGTTCCCGGAGGAACAACGTCCGCATTGTGGGAGTGCCGGAGAAAGCTGAAGGGTCTAATCCGTCTGAATATTTTGAGGCGTGGGCAAGGGAAGCTTTTGGCAAAGAGACTTTGACCCCACTATTCGCAGTGGAAAGGGCCCACAGGGTCCCTACTAGACCGTTACCGCCAGGTGCCCCACCGAGGCCGGTCCTCATGAAAATACTGCATTACAAAGACAGAGACATTCTGTTGCGGAAGGCCCGTGAGCAACCTGATTTAACCATTGGCGGCCAAAGGGTGTCGTTGTTCCCCGACTACTCCATGGAGGTCCAGAAGCGGAGATCGCGGTTTATGGATATAAAGAGACGGTTACGCAGCCTGAACGTTCCCTACTCCATGTTGTTTCCGGCGCGGCTGCGGGTGGTCGCGTTGGGCAGAACCAATTTTTTCGACGATCCTAAGGAGGCCCTCCGATGGGTGGACAGTCATGAGAACCGCTTGAGGAATGCTGACCCGGTGCCGAATGATGGCTGACGGACGGTTGCAGTGGGTCGGTTTGCATGACATGGTGTCTGTGTATGCGGTACTGTGCCAGTGTGGTATGATTGATATGTGAGTAGAGGGGGGAGTAGAGCTGGTTATCCGGTTTAAAAAAAAAAAAAAAAAAAAAACAATTTAAAACAAAAGAAAATTTAATAAAAAAAAAAAAAAAAGTTCATTGCTCTGCTATGCTTAGTATCAGCGTGGATAGTATGCTTCTTTTATATGTTGGGTTCAACTGATATTAGGAGGATTATAGATGGGATGAGGTGGGGAGTGGACAGCAGGTTTGCCGTGGATTCTTAGGAGTATTGTATAGCTTCTATTACTGGACTGTGCCACGCCTTGCCACAGATAGTCTATACTGTGTGAGGGGCTGGTGGTTCTGACAGGGCTATCTATCTTTGACCCTGCAGTCCCTTCTGGGAGCAAGAGCAGGGACTTGTCAGACACTCCGGCGACCTTGCCTTAGACTACCTAGAAGCAGGAGCGATTGGGTGTTCCTTTTCTCTCCTGTCCTGTCTTTACTGTTTTTTTGTTGTTTTTTCTGTTTTGTCTGTTTTTTGTCCTAATGTTGGGGGCAGGGGTTAACTTGGGAACCAGGTTGTGCAGGAATTCACTACTATCCACAGCGGAACTGCAGCATGAACATATTGCTGGGTTGGGTCACACTTGGATCCGATTCATTTATAGTGGGTCGTCCTGTCCTAATGGCTGATAAGGTCACTTTTTTCAGCTGGAACGTTAGGGGTCTTAAGGAAGCCAATAAAAGACGGGCAGTGTTGGATGCTATTGGGAAGTATCAGCCCCTGATTTGCTGTCTCCAAGAGACTCATTTACTGCCTGACCAAACTGGCATACTTATGCCACGGTGGGCCGGTCACTGCTTCCATGCTACCTATTCTGCTTATGCCAGGGGTGTGAGCATCTTGATGCATAGGTCTATTGCTTTTTCCTGTTACTCCCAGAAAATTGATAGAGAGGGCAGATATGTCTATTTGCACGGCTCCTTGTACTCCGTCGAATGTGTAATTATTGGAGTTTATATTCCTCCACCATACTCCCCACAGGTGATG
Source organism: Bufo gargarizans (assembly GCF_014858855.1). Classification (NCBI taxonomy): domain Eukaryota; kingdom Metazoa; phylum Chordata; class Amphibia; order Anura; family Bufonidae; genus Bufo; species Bufo gargarizans. The sequence continues at coordinate 10,813 of NW_025334293.1, forward strand.
AAAATATTAATTGCTTTAATAGCGGAAAAACCTACTGTGCCTACTGTATTGTTGGGAGATTTCAATAACGTACCTAACTTGTCTCTGGATAAATTTTGGGCTTCTCCACAGGTTATCAGCAGCGATCTCACTCCCTTCGGCCGACTACTACAGGAAGCAGCCATTTTGGACTTCTGGAGGTTGAGGTACCCTGACACTAGGCGTTTTTCCTGTCGCTCCAGCACACATGGCTCATTGTCTAGGATTGATTTTATTCTGGGCAATGAGGAAATGGGTTATCTATTGCATGACATTAAATACCTCCCGAGGCAGATTTCTGATCATTCACCGATTGTGGCGACGTTTCAGTTGTTGCCGTCCGTGGCGCGCAGATTCACCCAATGGAAGTGCAACCCCTATTGGTTGAATGTCCTGGTTGATCTCTCAGATGTCAGAGATGCCCTGACTGAGTTCTTTGAACGTAACCTCTCTTCTGCCAGTAGGGTAGTGGTGTGGGATACGATGAAGGCCTTCCTGCGTGGGATATTGGCTGCGAAAATTAATGGCCGGAAAAAGGAGAATAGTGCTTTAACCAGACAGCTGCTTATGGCGGTGGAGACAGCCGAGAACAACTATATAGCAGACCCTAGGTCAGAGCTTGAAACTCAGTGGAAGGAGGCGCAGCAGCAGCTAGACGAGCGCTTGCTCCGAAATGCTCGTAATAAGCGTTTCTTCTTGAAACAGAAGTATTATGAAGAAGGGGAGAGGGCTGGCAGATTATTAGCTCTGATTACTAGGGCTCAACAGTCGTCTAACTACGTGGCAGCGCTGCGCGACGCGGATGGTACGGTGCAGGTTGCTACGGGAAAAGTGTCCCAGATTTTGCTGGGGTTCTATAAGAATCTATATACTACTAAGACTGTAGCTACGGAAACTGACATAAAAAATTTCCTCCATCCCTTGAGCCTGCCTACTCTAGATCAGGACCAAAAGGCACTCCTAGATAGTCCATTTACTCTGCGGGAACTAGAAGTGGCGCTGGGAGATATGGCTAACAACAAAGCTCCAGGGAGTGATGGGTTACCTGCTGAGATCTATAAACAATTTGCCCCAATATTATTGCCCCAGTTATTGGAGGTATTCAACGAGGCCCGAGTGCTGGGTAAATTGCCTGATACGATGAATGAGGCGGTTATAGTTGTTATACCAAAGCCAGGTAAAGACCCGGTGGAGGCAGAGTCCTATAGGCCCATCTCATTGCTGCAGGCGGATGTTAAATTGTTGGCTAAAATTTTGGCTAACCGCCTTAACTCGGTCATTACCTCACTTATCAACAGGGACCAGGCTGGTTTTATGCCTAACATGTCGACAGCGATAAACATTAGGAGACTCTACCTGAATGTTCAGGTGGGCCAGGTCCACGCCTTGAATGCGGCGGTCGCGTCCCTAGACGCGGCCAAAGCATTTGACAGCGTGGAATGGCAGTACTTGTTCCTGGTGTTGGAAAAGATGGGGGTGGGGTCGGTATTTATTGACTGGATCAGAATGTTGTACGCAGGCCCTACGGCTAGAATACAGGCGAATGGGTGCCTTTCTGACTCATTCAATCTTCAGCGGGGTACCAGACAGGGGTGTCCTTTGTCACCGCTGTTATTTGCGATGGCGATTGAGCCCTTGGCGGAGGCTATACGCTCGTCAGCGGCGGTCAAGGGAATTACTTATGGGTCGGTGACTGAAAAGGTCGCACTGTACGCGGATGATCTGCTTATTTTTTTAGATGAATGGGAGATGTCATTGCCAGCGGCTATGGAAATTATTAATGGGTTCGGGCTTTTGTCGGGCCTGAAAATCAACTGGTCAAAGTCTGTCCTTATGCCGCTCGCTGACGATACTGTAATAGACCCTGCCGTGGCTGGTGGGCTACAGATAGTGACGAGTTTCAAGTACTTGGGGATACAGATCTCCAGAAATGACAGGGACTTTATAGACCTGAATGTAATGCCATTACTGAGCAAGTTCAGGAAGAAAGTACAGACATGGTCGAAATTACCTTTGTCTATGGTTGGCAGAACGAACCTGCTTAAAATGATCCTCATGCCTCAGCTCCTTTATGTGCTGCACAATGCCCCTATGTGGATTCCACTAAGTGTGTTCTTTACTATAAACTCAATCTTTAGAGACTTAATTTGGAAGAAGGGGGTTCCCCGGATCAAATTGAGTACCCTGTGTAGATCTAAGACTCAGGGAGGACTCAGTGTCCCTGACCCCTTGGTTTATTTCCTGGCCGCCCAAATGCAGCACATGAGGGGATGGGGCGAGGAAGGACAAATTAATAAGATAGGAGCAATAGTGAAACACTTGCTTAATAGAGGGTGCCTCCTATCTGCGCTGGAGGATGGTACTTTTAAGGAGGTGGGGAGCAAATATAGGATATTGGACTTAATGCATAGGGTGTGGTGGAAAACCAGGAAAATGGCAGGTATTGAGGGATATACTAAGTTTACGCCGATTTGGCCAAATATTATGTATATTGAACTTGGTAAGGTTTCCAGTGTCAAGGCATGGGGGAAATTCGGCTTAGACAGGCTGTGTCAGCTATTCAGTGCGACATCCCTTAAAGATTTCTCTACACTACAACAGGAATTCGGTCTGCCCAAGTCCCTCTTCTATGTATATTTGCAAGTAAGACATGCAATACAAGTGCAGGAGCGACGGGAGAAATTGTTGCCTGCTCAGAAGAATCAGATTCTAGACCTCACTGCTACTGGTGGCGACTCGGGGGGAGTGATATCGCTGCATTACCTTTGCCTAATGGATGCCTTGCATAAAAGGAACCCGCTACAGCTGTTCGAGAAGTGGGAAACGGATGTACCAGGATTGAAGGAGGACCAATGGGAAAAGGTGCTGGCTGACTTTCCTGATATAGCGGTTAGTGAGGCTCATAGAGTTTCGCAGCTATTACTGCTTCACAGGGTATATAGAACCCCGAAAATGCTATGTAGGATCGGGTTTCGTGCTGACGACACATGCCCAAGGTGTGGTGCTACCTCTGCTGACTTGATACACTTGATGTGGAACTGCCCCCGCCTACGTAGGTATTGGGATGAGGTGGTAGACCTCATCATGAAAGTCTATAAGATTAATATTGAACGTTCTCCTGTGTCGTGTATATTAGGCTATGTTGGGGAAGGGTCAGGATCTAGGGAGGTCAAGCTGGCTGTTCAGCGTATATTATATCAGGCTAGGAAAAGGATAGCGGCTCGCTGGATAGATCCGGATCCGCCGGAGTTAAGCGAATTGATAAAATCGACACATACCTTGGTGCAACTAGAGAGTTATGTTTATCAGAAGAGGGGTAATAACAAGAAGTTTAATAAAATTTGGTATACCTGGATTGACCATTTCCATCTTACTGTTTAGGACAGTGGCATGGGGAAGGCAATGAAAGTGAGAGGTGTAACGTATGTGACATGAACATGGGTATAATGCAAGATACAAAGTAGTAAATGTATGTGATGATCTGCTTGTGGTTTTGAATGTACAATGAATCACACTCTACAATATGCTGTGGACTTTTTTTTTTTTTTTTTTTTTTTTTTTAGATGCTGGACTGCACCTGGACTTTGGGGTGGGGGAGGGTGGGTGGGGGGCGGGTTTATGTGTGTTGTCACTTTTGTTTACATGCAAAAAATGGAAAATTTGATCTTAACTGATCTTCAATAAAAAGATTTGATCAAAAAAAAACATTGAGGCAGCGTGCAGGCACACATCCATTTTTCAAAACAGCAAGGGCCTGTGCTACCAGTGGGCAAGTCTACGTGTCCTCTTGGTAAGCGGGCTTAATCTGGACCTCCAGTCAATTCAATTGTCATCCAGCCCCCACCGGCAGCATCAATATTTGTTCTTGTCGAGGTGGGATCTTCACCGGGGTCCTCCGCGGCACCCTCACGTGTCCAATTGGCCGACTGGACATGTTGCCCTTTCACAGACTACAGATCCTCACCATCTGCTGTAGAACCTTCTGGGTTGGCCGGTGTGTGGTGGCCCATTGCCAATACTTCGGCCCTTCTTTGGCATAGAGTTGATGGTCTAGGTCTCTCAGCACGTTCATACCTATCATCACATCCGTCCCTCTCCGGGACGAATGGTCCACCAGCACGACCCCCTTCTTGCCGACGTCTTGCCCAAAAAGCCGTACCCTTCTGGCCTTCCAACTCGGCTTCCATAACAGGGCTGCTGGCATACAGGTCGTGTTCCTCACGCATTGGGCTTAGCTTCTTGTGTACCGCCACACGATGCCCAGCTACTGCTGCGGTCGGAAGTTTAACGTCGGCTCGGACTTCATCTGTTCTGGGCACTCTCTGGCCATATGGCCGTACTGTCAACAGCCCAACATAGGGGCCCCCTTTTGACATGCCCTCGCGCCTAAGTTATCCTGGGTGGAGTGGTGCAGGGTGCTGGGGTCATTTCCAGGGGCAAGGGATATTCTGCCTTCATCTGGGACACATCCAGCCAAAGTTCTCTCAATTCTGTCCGCAGGGCCTGGAACCACATCCTTTAAGGACTCTGAGTCTTCAGATGCATACCAACCTCCTGTAGCAAAGGTACTACTGACTACTCTCGCCGCCAAAGGCATGTACTCTTCCTCTCTCTCCACGGCGGCTAGGTAGATGCTGTAGAATGTCATGTCGGGCGTTGTCCGGGTCATCTCTTGCAATTTGTCCGTAACAATTTGTTGGAGAGCCCCACTATGAACTGGTCTCGTAGTAGCTGGTCCACGTCCCAGAAAGCTCCCATGGCCTCTGGATCTCGCCGTTGTATTTCATTTAGCGTCTCCTGTAAGGCATTGGAGTACTGCATCAGTGTCTAGCCCTCTCGCTGTGGTCGGTTGAAGAAGTGGCTCCGCAGCTATACTACTTTAGCACGACCCCCTTGGACTCTCTCCAGCAGGGAGAATATTTTCTCAGGGCGTCTCTCTCCATCACTGTCCGTCTGACGTCACCCTCTAGAGCCCCCCAATGCAACCTCTGCCCGCAGCTCGGGGGTCAATTTACATATTCTAACCACACTTCGCACCCTTTCAGTCCAGTCCTGCAAAGTCATATTTTTACCGTCAAATTTTGGCAGATGGCGCAACAGCGCCCCCCATGGGGATATAACCTACTGGGACGGGCATGGCAGGGGCAAGCTGTATCAGCGGTATTGGAGCAAGTTGGTCTTGCACTGGCGCACCCTGAGCTGGGTCCTGGACCGGCGCCATTGGCACAGGGGGAAGATCGTCCGCCGCGTTTCCGTCCATAACGGTCGCTGTATCCTGCTGACTACACCAAGATGTAAGCCGTGTACTGGGGTGGGCTCTCCAGGATACAGTGAAGTTACGAACGAGGAAAGCAACCCCAACACCAGCTTTTGCCAAAACCGAATTTTACTTAAATGTGGCAATAAACACAACCACAAATGTTGGGAAAATACACTCAATTTACATACACCCAGCCCAAAGGCTGAGACCCTTGTGCTGCACAGCGCCCTCCGATAGATGAAGGAGGAAAGTGCATTAATTTACCTACTGGCGGGCACAACTAAACTGCCACACCTAACCTGTTATTACCCTAAAAACGAGAACCACTGTAAGGATGTGTGTTACAGGGTATACTATGGTGCAGCACAACAGCTTACAGTCTTACTAAGTTCTACAGTATTCTCCCTCCGATAACAGGTCCTGTAGCACGTGCCTGAGTATTCCCCAAGCAAAAAAACTCCAGCCTGGCTTGAGTTTGTGAGAATTTTATCAGCTCTCCAATGTGAGATGAACAGTAGTAACACTAGTGGCCTGACACAAACAAAAACCCTAACTAACTAACTACAGGCCTAGTCTCAGTCTCTAGGCGCCAACACTGTGATGAGGTGTGTGCATGATCCTACCGACCCGGGTCTGCTTTGCATCCGCTGGTGACTCTGAACAGAACAAATGTCTGTCTAACAAGCATGCGGTACCACAGTGAATGTTGCTTTGTTCCTCTGCTCTCATCAGTGTGCCTGGCTTGAGTTTGTGAGAATTTTATCAGCTCTCCAATGTGAAATGTCACTTTAAGTTATGGAGTCCTTGAAATGAACAGTAGTAACACTTGTGGCCAGACACAAACACAAAGCCTAACTAACTAACTACAGGCCTAGTCTCAGTCTCTAGGCACCAACACTGTGATGAGGTGCGTGCACGATCCTTCACACAATTACTTAGTTTCACCTCCCTCTAAGATGGCTGCTCTCTCTTTCTCTTATCTCCAGACTCTGTAAAAACCCCACCTCTCTCAGGAATATATGTGCAGAATGTAGCTGTGTTTAACCTCCTCACGACCGCCGTACGCAGGATTGTGTCTTCTCGGCGGTCGTGCTCTTCTGGGTGGACGCGCCGGTGCGTCCTCTCGCGAGACGCGAGATTTCCGGGTATGCCGGCCCGCGCATGCGCATCGCGGGCCGGCAAAATTCAAAGAAGAAGTTCGTCATCAACCTGCCGGCCACGATCATTGGCTGGCAGGTTGATGATTTTCAAAAAAAACAATCAGAAGCCACATAACCCATCATATTAGTAAATATGATGGGGTTATATGGCTGCTGTGCTCCTCTGCTCCTTCTTTTGGTCGGTTGGTTCCAGCAGAGGAGCAGAGGAGCACACATCACTGTGAGTACCCACTACACTACACTTAGCCCCCAGATCACCTCCCAGCACCCAATTAACCCTTTGATCACCCCTTCTTGCCCCTGTCAATCACTAGTGAAAAGGAAAAAAGTGATCAGTGCAAACTGTCATTTTTTTTTTTTTCACTGGTATTGACCGTTAGGTTTTAGGTATAGTTTAGGCCCCTTGGTTAGGTAGTTTAGCGATCAGTTAGCGCCCAGCCCACCGCACCACAGTCCGTTATTCGCTGATTAGCGTATCGCTAATCAGCATTTGTACTTTTATAGTATCTGAAAGTGATCAAAACTGATCACGGTCAGATCTATAATTGTATTAGTGTCACTTTAGTTCGCCCTCCACCCAAAACGCAGTGTTTGCCCGATCAGGCCTGATCGGTCGCCCACACGTGCGTTCGCCCACGCCCGCCCCACCGCAGTGACAAAAAAAGTATTTTTTTTTGATCACTGCACATTCACTTTACACGCACTGCGGCGATAAAAAAATCAGTTTTGATATTTTTTATCAACCGCAGCGGCCTACGGTACTTCGCTAGCCTCCCCTTTGTAAGACAGGCTTTCTTTTTTTTTCTTGGGTAGTCTCAGGGAATACCCCTAAATTTAGTTGCCCAAATGTCTAACAGGGGGTATTCTTCTGAAGAGGCCTACAGGCTTCTCACCCAGTCGGATGAGGAGTGGGAACCCTCATCTGATGAATCCAGCGGGTCAGAATACGAACCTGTAGAAAGCAGTGGCTCTCTGACCCAAAGTTCGGACGAGGAGGCTGAGGTCCCTGATAGCACCAGGCGTACCCGGCCCCGTGTCGCTAGACCGCAGGTTGCGCAGGATCCGCTTCAAGAGCAGCAGAGTGGGGCTGGTGCTGTAGGATTACGTGGTGAGGCATACACCAGCAGCCCAGCCCTTCCTGGACCTAGTACCAGCAATGCCGTACAAACTGGTGAAGTAGCGAGCACCAGAAGGGCAGTTGAAGCTGGTACGGTGGCACGTGCAGTAGTGACCCCGTCGCAGCCACCGCAAAGACGTGCCCGTAGAGCCCCTAGAATCCCAGAGGTGCTGGCAAACCCTGATTGGCAGTCCCCAACTTCAGCCGCACCTGTAGTTTTCCCTTTCACTGCCCAGTCTGGAGTTCGGGTTGAGACAGCTCAGATCGGTTCGGCCCTGGGATTTTTTGAGCTGTTCTTGACTGCGGAGCTCTTAGACTTAGTTGTGGCCGAAACAAACAGATATGCCACACAATTTATAACCGCTAACCCGGGAAGCTCTTATGCCCAGTCTTTCCGGTGGAAACCAGTACCAAGTTTCCGAAATTAAAACTTTTCTGGGCCTCCTCCTCAACATGGGCCTGACAAAAAAGCATGAATTGCGGTCATATTGGTCCACGAACCCAATTCATCACATGCCCATGTTCTCTGCTGCTATGTCCAGGACACGATTTGAGACCATCCTGCGTTTCCTGCACTTTAGTGATAACAGCACCTCCCGTCCCAGAGGCCACCCTGCTTTTGACCGGCTCCACAAAATTCGGCCCCTCATAGACCATTTCAACCTGAAATTTGCAGATTTGTATACCCCAGAGCAAAACATCTGCATAGACGAGTCCCTGATACATTTTACTGGGCACCTTGGCTTCAAACAATACATCCCAAGCAAGCGCGCCCGGTATGGGGTCAAATTGTATAAGCTCTGTGAAAGGGCCACAGGCTATACCCACAAATTTCGGATCTATGAGGGAAAAGATCAGACCCTGGAGCCGGTCGGTTGCCCTGACTACCTGGGGAGCAGTGGGAAGACAGTTTGGGACTTGGTGTCACCCTTATTCGGCAAGGGGTACCATCTTTATGTGGACAATTTTTACACAAGTGTGGCCCTCTTTAGGCATTTGTTTCTAGAACGGATTGGCGCCTGTGGTACCGCGCGAACTAGTCGCGCGGGCTTCCCCCAACGGCTCGTTACCACCCGTCTTGCAAGGGGGCAGAGGGCCGCACTGTGTAACGAAGAACTGCTCGCGGTGAAATGGAGAGACAAGCGTGACGTTTACATGCTCTCCTCCATTCACGCAGACACGACAATCCAAATTGAGCGAGCAACCCGTGTCATTGAAAAGCCCCTCTCAGTCCACGACTATAACCTTCACATGGGAGGGGTGGACTTCAATGACCAGATGTTGGCTCCGTATTTAGTGTCCCGCAGAACCAGACGCTGGTATAAGAAGGTGTCTGTATATTTAATTCAATTGGCTCTGTACAATAGTTTTGTTCTCTACAGTAAGGCTGGGAGAACTGGATCCTTCCTCAAATTTCAGGAAGAGATCATCGCGAACCTCCTGTACCCAGGAGGTTCCGTGGCCCCATCCACCAGTGTAGTTAGCCGTCTACACGAGCGACATTTCCCCAGTGTCGTTCCTGGTACCTCAAACCGACCGCCACCCCGAAAAAAATGTTGTGTCTGTAGCAGGAGTGGAATAAGGCGTGACACCCGCTATTTCTGTCCTGACTGTCCTGACCACCCTGCCCTATGCTTTGGAGAGTGTTTCCGGAAGTACCACTCACAGGTACACTATTAGCATAGGGATCATCTCACCAGGACAGGCACACAGGGCTATTAGGGCCCATTCACTCACAGCTGCTGCAAACGTCTCCTTTCACATGGGACAAAGTGCATAACGCACTTCGCCACATCTTTGGGCGATTTGCGCTTCCCCCATGGGGAAGGAGAGGTTTGTTCTATAAAGGTAAAAAAACAACAAAAAAAACACCAGTAAGCAAACACGTTAATGTTTAGTTCAAAAAGTTAAAGTTTACATGTTCTGTTCCAAAGTTAATAAAATTATTGCGTTGTGGCCTTTTTTTTTTTTTTTTCTTTTTTTACCTTCCAGGTGGACCAACCGATCGACTAGCTGCAGCACCGATGTGCATTCTGACAGAAGCATTGCGCTGCTGTCAGATTACACGCAAGTCGGTGTATGCGGCGCTGCAAGACAGGATTTTCTCCTCTGCAGTGACAGATACGTTTGCCGAGGCATACGAGCTGAGGAGGAGGCGGCGTTCCTATGCTTTGGCAAACACTTTGTATATATATAAAAAAAAAATAAAAAAAAAATCCTGGCAATGATTTATTCATCCACATCGATTGATGCGAATGGAGAAATCTGGTTTGCCAGGGCATACGAGCTAAGTGGGTATGGATGCAGGGCGGAGCTCCTATGTCCTGGCAGACGCCTTTCCCCTCCATTTTTTTTTTGGGCAGAGATTTTTTCATCCACATTGATCGATGCGAATGAAGAAATCTGTGCCGTTCATTTTTTTCTTTCAGCCCAGAGGCTGAACGGAAAAAAAAAATCTCATTACCTGTATGCTCAATATAAGGAGAATAGCAGAAACTCCTAATGCTGGCCATACATGTAATGATTGCGGAGACCCTCAAATGCCAGGGCAGTACAAACACCCCACAACTGACCCCATTTTGTAAAGAAGACACCCCAAGGTATTTGCAGAGGGGCATATTGAGTCCATGAAAGATTTAAATTTTTGTCCTAAGTTAGCGGAAAGTGAGACTTTGTGAGAAAAAACAAAAAAAAATCAATTTCCGCTAACATAAAATTTCTATGAACTTGCCAGGCCCCTCATTGGATACCTTGGGGTTTCTTCTTTCCAAAGTGGGGTCACATGTGGGGTATTTATACTGCCCTGGCTTTTTAGGGGCCCTAAAGCGTGAGAAGAAGTCCGGGATCCAAATGTCTAAAAATGCCCTCCTAAAAGGAATTTGGGCACCTTTGCGCATCTAGGCTGCAAAAAAGTGTCACACATCTGGTATTGCCGTACTCAGGAGAAGCTGGGGAATGTGTTTTGGGGTGTCATTTTACATATACCCATGCTGGGTGAGATAAATATCTTGGTCAAATGCCAACTTTGTATAAAAAAATGGGAAAAGTTGTCTTTAGCCAAGATATTTCTCTCACCCAGCATGGGTATATGTAAAATGACACCGCAAAACACATTCCCCAACTTCTCCTGAGTACGGCAATACCAGATGTGTGACACTTTTTTGCTGCCAAGGTGGGCAAAGGGGCACATATTCCAAAGTGCACCTTTCGGATTTCGCAGGCCATTTTTTACACATTTTGATTGCAAAGTACTTCTCACACATATGGGCCCCTAAATTGCCAGGGCAGTATAACTACGCCACAAGTGACCCCATTTTGGAAAGAAGACACCCCAAGGTATTCCGTGAGGGGCATGGCGAGTTCCTAGAATTTTTTATTTTTTTACTGCGGTACACTTACTACACAATGGAGCAGTCACAGACCAGTGGGCTAAACGCTGGAGCTGCCGTAACTTCCTAACAAGGAACTGCCGTACCTGTCTCCCAATGGAATTCTGGTACCAGCTACGATCCGTAGCTGGAATAGTGATGTCACTATCCACTCGTGAGAGCGCGAAGTACAATTTGTAGAAATGGCATCGTGCCACCGGCCGGGGCACGTACCGTGTAACAAACAACCCCAACCAAGTACCCGGTACCACTTTCAACTACAGTCTACAGGAGCAAGCAGCCACGGAACAAGCATTGGGAGACAGGTACGGCAGTTCCTTCTTAGGAACTTCCGGCAGCTCCAGCGTTTAGCCCACTAGTCTGTGACTGCTCTATTGTGTAGTAAGTGTACCGCAGTAGGTTGGGGTAAGAGCGGTGTCATTGATATTGAGTTTATACTATTACATTTGATAGCAGTTTGTGCGATTCTGCTACGGCACTGCAGTTAAGGATACAGAGGAGATAACAAGCGCCAGGATTATTACTTTATGTGTAAAAAAGTTTCATCTAATCCTCCATCTAATACTTTTACAATGTTTCTCTCCACAGTGACATAAAGCCTGCTAACGTTCTCCTAGATAACATCGGACACATCAGAATCGCTGACTTTGGACTATGTGCCATTGGCGTATTTGGGGAGGACATGCAGACAGGCTATGCAGGGACAGTTGGATACATCGCCCCAGAGGTAAGGAATATTCATTATAAATTATTACTGGGCAAAGGAGCTGCAAATGTGTCATGAAGGATGGGATCACCTATCGGTGTAATGTTTGGCATATGTGGACTGTACAAGCGCTACCATATCTGTAGTCACATTTGTATATTTGTTAATATGAGGGTAGATACCATCAGTTTGGGATTATACTAGAAAAATGTAGGTGAGAGATAAGATTCTTATATTATATGAGAAATAACAATGATCTGATAAGTTCCCGTGTGCATTTCCATTTATTTCCATCAACTTACCTCTAAACTGATGTAATTACAGATGATGAACGGAGAACCTTACAATCATCTGGTGGATTCCTTTTCCTTTGGCGTCACCGTATTCAAGATGCTAACAGGTGATCAGCCATTCAACGGCTACGGGACAAAGATGCAGTATAAACGATCTCTGCAAGAGGACGAGCCTTATTATCCAGCATGGATGTGCCCAGATGCCATCAACATCCTAGAAGGGGTGAGTAGGATCATCAGGAGAAGAATGAGGGCAGGGAATAGAAGAAGTGGTGTCAGAACATTAGATTTAGACAAGAGAGAGGAGTGTGAAATCTAATCCTAATCCTATACAGACCTTTATAACGTGACCTATTTTGTTATATTTATCTGTAATAATCCAGAATAATAATGGTTGATGGTCTCTCATTATGTTTTTAGCTCCTCAGCAAGTCCCCATGTAGCCGCCTGGCAGTAACATCTACCATCAGATCCCACCCGTTCTTCAGACCAGTAAACTGGGCTGATGTGGAGTCCGGCAGCATCCACCCACCTTTCCATATGGACATTGTAAGTGTAATACATAGTGACACCCATAGTGTTATCATCCGGCTCTGTGATATCCATATATACAGTATCATTCTCATTATTATGGCCTATGATCTACCTTCATGGCTGCAGACAAATCACACATGATGCACTTGTAATTGTAATAATATGAAATACTTACCTGGAGGTGTCTGTGTGTCCTCTTACAGCGACCATCTCACAGTCCAGAACTGGAAAGGAGAAGACGATCTTCAACATCATCATCGTCTTCAACATCTACAGACTCCTAGATCCTGGCAAGTCCACAACATCTGGACACCTCATCTAATATATTAACATCAAGGAGCCAAGGACAGAAGAGTCTTATAATTCACCCTTAAAAAAAAAATAAAAAAATTCCCTACCTTACCTCACCCCATCCTACCCCATCATAACCCCTTAAAAATAAAAATAAAAAAATTCCCTACTTTACACTACCCTTCCCCACCCCACTCTACCCTACACTACCCCACCCTTCCCCACCCTACCCTACCCTCATCATAACCCCTTAAAAAAAAAAAAGAGAAAAATTCATCACCCATTTTCAAAAAAAAAGCAAAAAAATTCCCTACCTTACCCCACCCCATCCTACCCCATCATAACCCCTTAAAAATAAAAAAATAAAAAAAATTCCCTACTTTACACTACCCTTCCCCACCCCACCCTACCCTACACTACCCCACACCACCTCACACCACCTCACCCCACCCTTCCCACCCCACCCTTCCCCACCCTACCCTCATCATAACCCCTTTAAAAAAAAAAGAGAGAAAAATTCATCACCCATTTTCATCTCCAACCCTTTTCCCCTCATCATCACCAAAAAAAGAAAACAAAAAAACTCATCATCCATCACCACCATCATCCCTTTTCCCCATTTCCCTCCCCAAAAATAAAAAAATAAAAAATCTATTTGCATGATAGTGTCATCTTTTTTGAACATGTTGTTTATTTTCATGATAAACATTCTTCCATCTTTAGTGCATATGATAAAGATTTTACCATCTTATATGTGACTGTAGATACATATTCCTGGTTGCCAGCCATCCGTAAATGTACAGACAATCCCCAAAAACGTGTTTTTCTAGACCTTTCGTTTTGTTCAAGCAGAAATTTGCAAGTCAAATGCCATCTGCTATGCACAGTGCAGACTGACAGGGTCAGGCAGTGGCTTATTGTTCAAGCCAATGTGACTCTAAGGCCTGTGATCGACTGCAGGACGAGACCAAGACACTTCCCGGTCCAGCCGAGAATGGCAAGACCTTTTGACAGGTTAGGGTGGGTTCACATCGTTTAACATGTACAAAAAATTGTATATGTTACAATGCCTGTTTTTTTTTTTTTTCCCCCAACGTCAAACAGGTGGCAAAAACATGATACGAAGCCACCCTTAGACCTCATGCATAAGGCCGTTGCCGTATTGCGGACCACATACAGCAGGTCTGCAATATACAGGCACCGGCTGAGTGCATCCCGCATCATGGATGGGGATCCATTCTACTACAGAGTGCTTCGGTGATGTTTCTGTCCGTGCCTCCGCACTGCAAAAAAATAGAACACGTTCTATGCCGCCGCATGGATGTTGCCCGTGACAAATTGGGGTGTTGCACCACAAATTGCGGTCCCCAATGCACGGAACAGCTGCGCAATGGCCGTGTGCATGAAGCCTTAGTGTGCATTAGGCCTTAGTTACAGTGAAGTCAAGAACGAGGAAACCAACTCCAACACCAGCTTTTGCCAAAACAGATTTTTACTTAAATGTGGCAATAAACACAACTACAAATGCTGGGAACATACAATCAATTTACATACACCCAGCCCGAAGGCTGAGACCCTTGTGCTACACAGCACAGCGCCCTCCGATAGATGGAGGAAAGTGCATTAGTTTACCTACTGTCGGGCACAACTAAACTGCCACACCTTATCTGTTATTACCTTAAAAACAAGAACCACTGTATGGGTGTGTGTTACGGGCTATACTATGGTGCAGCACAACAGCTTACAGTCTTACCAAGTTCTACAGTATTCCCCCTCCCATAACAGGTCCTGTAGCACGTGCCTGAGTGTTCCCCGAGCAAAAAAACTCCAGCCTGGCTTGAGTTTGTGAGAATTTTATCAGCTCTCCAATGTGAGATGAACAGTAGTAACACTAGTGGCCTGACACAAACAAAAACCCTAACTAACTAACTACAGGCCTAGTCTCAGTCTCTAGGCGCCAACACTGTGATGAGGTGTGTGCATGATCCTACCGACCCGGGTCTGCTTTGCATCCGCTGGTGACTCTGAACAGAACAAATGTCTATCTAACAAGCATGCGGTACCACAGTGAATGTTGCTTTGTTCCTCTGCTCTCATCAGTGTTCCTGGCAGCAATCCTCTTTCCTCTGGACAGATTCTGGATCTTGGACACGATCAGCTTCACTTAGATGCAGCTCTGGTCACTAAGGGATTCTCTCACACCTGGATGCTGTTAGATTCTCTGCTCACACAATTCCCTAATTTCACCTCCCTCTAAGATGGCTCGTAGAGTCCCATAGTTAGGATGAAGGCCGTCTTCGATTTGTCCTTCTTGGCCATACCTGCCAATACTCACTGGTCATGTCAAGAGTTGAGAAGAAATTCGCAAACTCAGGACGGACAATGACTTCTCAATCCGCGGAAGGGGGTAGGCACCTCGGACGGTCTGGGCATTCAGCTTCCGATAATCCACGCAGAATTAGAGACTCCCATCTTTCTTCTGCACCAAGACTACTGGAGCAGCCCAAGGACTTTGACTCTCCTGGATCACCTGGTTTTCCAACATGCTGGCTACCATATCCTTTACCTCCTGGTACATTTTAGGCGGGATTTGCCGGTAACACCTGATCGGTGCAGCATCGCCGGTTGTAATTTCGTGTTCGATGGCGGAAGCACACCTGAAGTCCTCATCATGTCTCGAGATTGCCTCCTAAAATTTTCAAAGGGTGTCTTCCAGCAACTTCTGTTGTCCTGGAGTCAGGGTCTTGCAGGCCACTGATAGGCTGATCTCCTATCTGGCTGTAGCGTGAAGCTCCTTCGTCGAGGAATATCCCCTTCGGACACATAAACTTTGGCCAGCAAGGTATTCCCAGGAGCGATTAACTCGCAGTCTTCAACATTGAGGCAGCGTGCAGGCACACATCCATTTTTCAAAACAGCAAGGGCCTGTGCTACCAGTGGGCAAGTCTACGTGTCCTCTTGGTAAGCGGGCTTTATCTGGACCTCCAGTCCATTCAATTGTCATCCAGCCCCCACCGGCAGCATCAATATTTGTTCTTGTCGAGGTGGGATCTTCACCGGGGTCCTCCGCGGCACCCTCACGTGTCCAATTGGCCGACTGGACATGTTGCCCTTTCAAAGACTACAGATCCTCACCATCTGCTGTAGAACCTTCTGGGTTGGCCGGTGTGTGGTGGCCCATTGCCAATACTTCGGCCCTTCTTTGGCATAGAGTTGATGGTCTAGGTCTCTCAGCACGTTCATACCTATCATCACATCCATCCCTCTCCGGGACGAATGGTCCACCAGCACGACCCCCTTCTTGCCAACGTCTTGCCCAAAAAGCTGTACCCTTCTGGCCTTCCAACTCGGCTTCCATAACAGGGCTGCTGGCATACAGGTCGTGTTCCTCACGCATTGGGCTTAGCTTCTTGTTTACCACCACACGATGCCCAGCTACTGCTGCGGTCGGAAGTTTAACGTCGGCTTGGACTTCATCTGTTCTGGGCACTCTCTGGCCATATGGCCGTACTGTCGACAGCCCAACATAGGGGCCCCCTTTTGACATGCCCCCGCGCCAAAGTTATCCTGGGTGGAGTGGTGCAGGGTGCTGGGGTCATTTCCAGGGGCAAGGGATATTCTGCCTTCATCTGGGACACATCCAGCCAAAGTTCTCTCAATTCTGTCCGCAGGGTCTGGAACCACATCCTTTAGGGACTCTGAGTCTTCAGATGCATACCAACCTCCTGTAGCAAAGGTACTACTGACTACTCTCGCCGCCAAAGGCATGTACTCTTCCTCTCTCTCCACGGCGGCTAGGTAGATGCTGTAGAATGTCATGTCGGGCGTTGTCCGGGTCATCTCTTGCAATTTGTCCGTAACGAATTTGTTGGAGAGCCCCACTATGAACTGGTCTCGTAGTAGCTGGTCCACTGTCCCAGAAAGCTCCCATGGCCTCTCTGGATCTCGCCGCTGTATTTCATTTAGCGTCTCCTGTAAGGCATTGGAGTACTGCATCAGTGTCTCGCCCTCTCGCTGTGGTCGGTTGAAGAAGTGGCTCCGCAGCTATACTACTTTAGCATGACCCCCTTGGACTCTCTCCAGCAGGGAGAATATTTTCTCCAGGGTGTCTCTCTCAGATTCCATCACTGTCCGTCTGACGTCACCCTCTAGAGCCCCCCAATGCAACCTCTGCCCGCAGCTCGGGGGTCAATTTACATATTCTAACCGCACTTCGCACCCTTTCAGTCCAGTCCTGCAAAGTCATATTTTTACCGTCAAATTTTGGCAGATGACGCAACAGCGCCCCCCATGGGGATATAACCTACTGGGACGGGCATGGCAGGGGCAAGCTGTATCAGCGGTATTGGAGCAAGTTGGTCTTGCACTGGCGCACCCTGAGCTGGGTCCTGGACCGGCGCCATTGGCACAGGGGGAAGATCGTCCGCCGCGTTTCCGTCCATAATGGTTGCTGTATCCTGCTGACTACACCAAGATGTAAGCCGTGTACTGGGGTGGGCTCTCCAGGATACAGTGAAGTTACGAACGAAGAAAGCAACCCCAACACCAGCTTTTGCCAAAACAGAATTTTACTTAAATGTGGCAATAAACACAACCACAAATGTTGGGAAAATACACTCAATTTACATACACCCAGCCCAAAGGCTGAGACCCTTGTGCTGCACAGCACAGTGATCTCCGATAGATGAATGAGGAAAGTGCATTAATTTACCTACTGGCGGGCACAACTAAACTGCCACACCTTACCTGTTATTACCCTAAAAACGAGAACCACTGTAAGGATGTGTGTTACAGGGTATACTATGGTGCAGCACAACAGCTTACAGTATTACCACGTTCTACAGTATTCCCCCTCCGATAACAGGTCCTGTAGCACGTGCCTGAGTATTCCCCCTGAGCAAGAAAACGCCAGCCTGGCTTGAGTTTGTGAGAATTATCAGCTGTCCAATGTGAAATGTCACTTTAAGTTATGGAGTCCTTGAAATGAACAGTAGTAACACTTGTGGCCAGACACAAACACAAAGCCTAACTAACTAACTAACTACAGGCCTAGTCTCAGTCTCTAGGCACCAACACTGTGATGAGGTACGTGCACGATCCTTCACACAATTACTTAGTTTCACCTCCCTCTAAGATGGCTGCTCTCTCTTTCTCTTATCTCCAGACTCTGTAAAAACCCCACCTCTCTCAGGAATATATGTGCAGAATGTAGCTGTGTTTAAGAAACAGCGGCATATAACTTCATTACAATCATGATATGGACAACTTTTTTAATGTTTGAAGCAACAGTTTTGGGAACAACTATGTTTCATATTACCCATCCGTGCACGCTGTGACACCTCTGCACTCTCCCACTCCACTCCTCATACAAGGTCCCATGAACAGTGGATCACAGTCCTATTTTGGTAGCCTTCAGTGTGATTATCCCATAATTCAGGCCTCTCCTGAACCCCGCTGATCAGCATGTCCAAGAGGATCTGTGACATTGTGGCTGGACAACACTTGGCACACCGTCTGTAGTGTAGGAGGCAAAGCCAAACCAAACAATCCAGTTTGACATTCCGCTATGGGGGGTCAGTTGTCCTCATTTAAATGGAGCAGCAAACACATATGCATGTCTACTTCTCCATTCATTTCTGTGGGACTGACGGATATAGCTGGGTACAAGTGCTTGGCTATCTCCAACATCCCCAAAGAGCTAAATGGAGCAGCAGTGACCATGCATGATCGCTGCTTCATTCAAATTATGGAGCACAGGCCCCGGTTCTTGTGAATGGAGAAGGCCGCCGATCAGACACATACCACATCCAGTGCATAAGGGATGTGTTGTCTTAATGGTACACCCCTTTAATTCTACCTCAACGAAACCTCTCTGGGTGAGCTTCTAGCAATACTACAACTAACACTAGAATCCCTACACATAGAAGACTGATGGCAGAAAAAAGCCCCATGGTCTATTGCATCTGCCCTTACATTATTTCCTTCTTATTTTTCTCTTAGGATAGATACGTGTTTTATCCAGACATGTATACATTTACTTACTGTCTTCCCTAGTTACTGCCAGCCACCGGACCTAGTGCAAATGGTAGAGAAGCAATATACATAGTTAATTACAGAACACACAGTATATCCTCATACAGTGAAGATACAGATTTACAGCAAGAAGAGGAGATCTGTGGCACTCATCGATACACAAAAAACATTGTGATTCCAAGTAATTAAAATATACAGCATGATGGATATATAGACAACACGGGCAATAGTCATCTTGTGCTGTGTGTACTTAGGGCTGAGCACCACCATTTACTGCTGGAATTATAAGCTTGAGATGTGTGAGCATTGGTGTTTCCTCTCTTCAAGCCTGGCTGATATTTACATAGCTTTAGGTTATCACATCCAACCTCCATACGTTTGGATCAACACATCCAACCTCTATATTGCCAGCAGTGCCAAGAGGAATAGTAAACGTTGCCATGTCTTATCTCAAGTCTGTCTACAAGGCATTGCAACAAGATGTGGCACAGTCATATACCCAAAACTGCTAAGGGTGGATCCACTGGTAACGGAAAGGTGTTCTGCTCACTCTTCAGTATCTGGACATCCTGGGTCCTATGTTGCTTTTTTCACCAGATGTTTTAGGATAGATTACTAAAGGTGTTTTCCCAAGACTTTTTATACTGATAACATATTCTCGACACGCAGGATACCCGCCGATCAGCTGTTTTTTTTAATTCAACGGTTTTATTGAGATTTTCATTTCCAAGTGGAAGCAAGCAAAGCATTGCATAGATACATTGCATAAATATATTGAGGTGGACACAGCCACCTAGGATACAATCATTACATTTAGCCAGAAGATCAAGCCAATTGTACTGTCAGAATACAATCATTAGAGTGCACATCAAACACTATAACAGTAAGTAACAAGTGCCAAACACAAATCTGTCTACACATAAGGCTAGGTTGCAGGGGGGACCTCTAAAAGGAATGCTCAAGGAAGACACCAGTATCCATTTCCCCTATGGCGTTATATCCCTGATGATTGTCTACTTGGAGAATTTCGGGTGAGCCATCCATGGGTTCCAGGTACGTATATACTTCATAGGAGAAAGCACAGAAGGCGAAACCAACCTCTCATATCTGCAAGTATTATTCAGCTCAGCAATCACCTCCGCAACAACCGGGGGGTTAATCTCCTTCCAATGGCGGGTGATAACCAATTTGGCACTGAGCAAAACGTGCCCTACCACTGGTCTATATGATGGGCAGACTTGCTGAATGCCCAAAAACAAAAGAGCAATTCCTGGAGATGGGGGGTTGTGCTGGCCAGATATTTCACCTAGCAATGTAAATACCTGTTTCCAGTAATCAGTGATAACTGGGCATGCCCACAGGACGTGGAATAGGGAGCCTACGCTTCCACACCCCCTCCAGCACATAGGAGAAGATGTAGGATAAATAACATGCAATCTCTCAGGTGTAAAATACCAGTTTAGAAGCGTTTTAACCCCAGCTTCATAATGTGTGACACACTTGAAGTTAGAGGCCAAAAAGCCTATAGCAGAGGACCAATCAGCCGTGGAATATGAACTGCCCAGCACACTTTCCCACCTCTGGAATGATTTGGATTTGGCAAACTCAGACTTATCCCCCATGCAGTCATATATACGCCCCGTCGCCCCCTTTTTCAGCAAGTTTTGAAAGCAGTAGAGTTGGAGGATCCCTTTGTGTGTAGAAGGGGGTTTGGAGATAATTGACGACAAGAGGTGTTTAACCCTAAGATAATTAAATATTTCACCTGTTGGAAGCTGAAACGTCTGTTGGACCGTGGCAAACGGAATGACCCCTGTAGAGCCAATGAGTTGGGAGACCTTCTCAATTCCTTGGTCCTGCCACTTCCGAAGATTTATATCTCTCAAGATCCACTCTAGGGAGCAGACATCTAAGTGGGAGAATAGGGTGTCTGTAGAGTCTGCATACGAACTATGAAAATGTAACCAAATTCTCCCCACATGTCTCATGGTTTGTAGGGGAACATCAGGGACCTTCCTGCTCCACAATATGCTAATCAACCAGTCCTTCAAGGAACCCTCTTTAATCGAGTGGGATTCTATTTGATGCCAGGCTTTGTTACAACCTATATCCCACCATTCCCTGGCCAACGATAGGCCAATGGCTCTGTGGTAGTCGCTAATGCAAGGCAAACCTAGTCCTCCTGCTTTTTTCCGTAAGAAGAGCTGCTTTTGGGCAACCCGGGGCTTAGATGATTTCCAAGCATATTTGGACAATGCTGCCTGCGCTTTTTGGAAGAACAGATCGGGGACTGGGATAGGAAGGGCCCTAAATACGTATATCAATTTGGGTAATGTCATCATCTGAAACGCTGCCACTCTACCAACCCAGGATACTTCCCTCATGGAATATTGGGCGAAGTCAGTTGCCATGGTTTCGAGAAGAGGTTCATAATTTAATTTGTACAAATGCGTACTGGGGTACGTCAACTTAATTCCCAGATACGGAAGCTCTATATCCTGCCAATCTAGGGTAAAACGGGACCGTAACATTCTATCCTCTTCCCGGGGAATATTAAGCAATAGGGCCTGGGATTTGGAATTGTTAATTTTATAATACGAGAGGGTACCAAAATGTGTTATCAAATCTAGAGCCGAGTCCAAAGACTGAAGGGGGTTTGAGAGAGTAAGGATAATGTCATCGGCATATAGCGATATCCTATGGTCCCTCCCTCCAATAACTACCCCTTGAATACTAGGTGTTCGTCGGATATGTTGGGCTAAAGGCTCAAGAGCCAATATGAAAAGGAGGGGTGATAAAGGGCACCCCTGACGCGAGCCGTTAGTAATCTGGAAAGGAGCAGATACTACCCCATTAACCCATACGCTAGCTGAGGGGGAGGCATACAAGCTATAAAAGGCGTTTAAAATGCTGCCCTTAAATCCCATTTTACCAAGGACTGAGAATGCGAATGACCAGTGAAGACGGTCAAACGCCTTCTCGGGGTCTAGGGTCACTGCCACCGTAGAGAGGCTATTCCGTTCAACATGTTCAAATAAATCAATCAGTCGTCTGGTGTTGTCTGACGACAACCGGCCTTTAACAAACCCCGTCTGGTCATCCTTGATTAAAGAAGGAAGCATAGCTGACAACCTACTAGCTATCAATTTGGCAAAAATTTTGATGTCAGAATTCAACAGCGAAATCGGCCTAAAATGTTGTGGTACCTCTGGGGGTTTACCTGGTTTTGGCAAGGTGACTATAAGGGCTGCGAGCATTTCTGGTGGGAACAGGGTACCTGCCAGAGCCTTATTAAAAATATCCAAGAGATATGGGGACAATAAAGGACAGAAATGCTTATAATATTCATTAGACAAGCCGTCCGGGCCTGGGGATTTGCCTGATGGAAGAGTAGCAATAAGTTTCTGGAGTTCAATAGGCGTAGGGGGGGTATTCAATGAATGGAGTTGGTCCTGAGATAGAGTGGGCAGCTCAGATTGGGACAGGAAGTTCTCCACTAATTCAGAGTAGTTCTGAGGTAGGTCAATTCCGTCTTTGAGGTTGTAGAGGCTCTGATAGTAGGTACGGAACTGTTCTGCAATATCCCTAGGGTCTAACAATTTGGCTTTAGAGGACGGGTGGACAAGGAAGGGGATTTTTGATTTAGTTTGCTGAGCCTTAAGTTTGTTGGCCAATAGCTTACCCGCCCTGTTTCCCTGAGCATAATACTTCGCTTTAGACCAAAGCATGGATTTAGAGTAATTTTGGGACAGTAGACTACATAATTTGTCTCTCTCCGTTTTCAGAAGGGCAGTTATCGGAGCTGTAGGGGATATCTTATTTTGGGTCTCGAGGTCCGCAATGGATTGGAGCAACCGAGAAACCTCCTTCTCTCTGACTTTCCTTAGTTTACACTTCAACCTAATCAGGGATCCTCTTATGAACGCCTTATGGGTCTGCCACAAAACATACTTATCCTTGACAGAACCATCATTAAAGGTAAAGAATTCTTTCAGTTCAGCGGATATCTCTTTAGCTGTATCGGGGTTGGAAAATAAAAACGTATCATTACGCCAGATAGGGGCAGGAGGGAATTGGTATAAATCCTCCAGAGATAGTGTAATTGGGGCATGGTCTGACCATTGTATAATCCGAAGATATTGTATGCAGCAAGGTAGCTTGATCAACAAAAAACATGTCAATACGTGAGTAAGAGAGATGAGGGGCAGAGAAGAAGGTGTAATCTCTCTCTCCACTGTGTTGGGCCCTCCACACATCAACGAGGCCCTCTGTTCTCAACAAAGAAGCAGCGTCACCCCCCATACGCCGGTTAAGGCTAGTGGAGTCCAGCGACCGATCCATCACCATGTTAAAATCCCCACAGATAATCACCTTCTCCTGTTTCAAGCGAGTCAACTGTTTCAGTATTTTCCGCAGAAAGGAGATTTGGTGATCATTAGGTGCATACACATTGACTATGGTGTAGGTGATGTTGTTGATGGAACATACCAGAATGATGTATCGGCCGCCGGGTTCTGCTTTTGAGGACAAGGTAGTAAACGCCACTGAATTCCTGACAGCTATGAATACCCCTCTAGACTTCTTGCTAAAATGAGAATGGAATACATGAGGAAAGAAACGGTTATGCATACGTTTAGCATCTTCCTGAAGTAAGTGAGTTTCTTGGATGCAGATGAGGTCCGCTCCAGCTTTAGTCGCCTCCCGCCACACATATGTTCTCTTTTGCGGACAATTAAGTCCTTTAGCATTCAAAGACAAAATTTTAAGACCCATTAGAGTGGGGGGAGGAGCCAAGGTGTGTGCGGATAGACAGGCAACCAAATCTCAGCAAGTCAACTTTGTTAACAACAGACAATGTCTAACAATATGCAGAATTTACAAAACTCTGAGCAAATATGTCAGAGCAGCAGATAAATGGGGAGTCAAGATAAATGGGAGTAAGGACAAAGACAGATAAAAGTATTACGACTCCAGACGGTAAAACACGCCTGTATGGCATAGGTGGCGTAAGTCCACTAGTAAGGCTGAGAGGAGTATTAGATGTGTAAGTATATAATATATGGCATAATCTGCACCTAGATAAAAAGGTTAAACATCAAACCCCACAAGAAGAAGGCGAACACATCAAAAATAACTCCACTCCTCCAGACCGCTGATAAACCAACGTCAGCTAACTATGGCGTCTCCTGCAACACCAGTTCAAAATTGTAGCAGTCTCATTAAAGGCATCAGCCGACTGGAGCTCCAATCGCAGCTATCTGATCATCTCTTCTTCGGTTCCCTCTTTTTTCCATTTGAAGAGGAATGTCCCACGTTAAAAGCAGTTCACGTCCATCTGAGACCGATTTCACCACATGTGTTTTTCCGTCTTTCCGGATTAGCAGCTTTTGTAGGTAGCCCCATTTATACTGGATGTCATTATCCCTAAGGGCAAGAGTGATCGGCTGTAGCTCCCTTCTTTGCCTCAAGGTCGTCATGGAGAGGTCCGCAAAAAGTCTGACAGTTTGGAATGGAGCAGGGAGTTTGTCACAGTTCCTAGCCGCCATCATTAGGGCCTCCTTAGTGTGAAATAAGTGGATCCTAGCAAGTGTGTCCCTTGGTATATCCGCACCTAGGTGTGATGGTTTCGGGATTCTATGAGCCCTGTCTATTATCATGTCAGGGACAGGGATTTTAGGTAGCAGTGTCTTGATGAGGCTTTTAAGATATGGCTGCAAGTCTCGGGGTGCTATGTCTTCAGGGATGCCCCTAAATTTAACATTATTCCTTCTGGAACGATCTTCCAGATCTGCTAGCTTGCTTTTAACGGTTTCCAGCTCATCCGCCAAATCGTTGTGAGCATAAATAATACTGTTTTGCGACATGGCAAAATCTGCCATTTTGTTCTCCACATGCTGAATTTTATCTGCATTGTCTTTGACTTTAGCCGCCAGAGGGTTAATTAACCCAGCCATATCTGAGCGCATGGATTGATGTAGCGCCAGCAACATGCTTTTAATGGATTCCTCACAGAGTGGCCTGTCTGAGGTACGGTATGCGACAATGGGTATTGCAGCAAGAGGCTCCACTGTTTGAGCCCAGGGTCCCTCACTGACCTTAGAGGAGCATTCAGTGTCCAGGCGCGGCCTCTGCTTCTGAGGGCTGCCGGAGGGTGAAGCCTCGATCCGTTTCGCAGCGGCGCCATTATGCGCCTCCATGGTCCCCAGAGTCCCCAAATTGCTCGGAGTTGGTGGGAGCGAGGGGAACTCTGCCTCCGTTAGGGAAAAGGCATCAGGCTCCAGCAAGGGTGACGGAGATCTAGAAGCGCTCCTTGGCGACGCGCTGTCCCGAGGAGACGATGCGCGGGTTCCGGCGCGGGTGCCTGCGCCATCTTTGGCCGGGCCTCGTTCAAAGAAACTGTCCAGATTGCCGCTAAGCAGTCTAGGGAGCTGCCTCTTTGACTTCCCCATAGCTTTCTGGATGTTGTCCAGCTTATTTGCCAGCGAGGATTTGGAGGTAACAGTGGTTGTAGCTTTAGGGAGCAGCTTTGTAGTCGCTGAGGTGCAGGAGCCGTTCGTTCAAGCGGCCATTCCTCTCGGCAGCCAAGCCACGCCCCGATCAGCTGTTTTTTTAAGGCAAAGGCGCTCACAGTAGCGCCGCGGTCTTACCAAGCAGTGCCATTGCATAGTGGCTGTGCTTGGTATCACAGCTCAGCCCCATTCACTTCAATGGGACTGAGCTGCGCTTAGGCCTTGTGAGTGAACAACGTAACGTCACATGGCCTAGGTTAAGCTGCGAGAAAGCCGCGGCGCAGCCTATGTCATCAATATAAAGGTTACTGAAAACCCTTTTACTGCTGCGATGAATATACTTTATTAGATAAAGGAAAAAGTTCTGTTTCAGGAACAGAGCCGTTAATGTTCATGGACTAATATCGCATCTTAGCCCCATTCAAGTGAATGATGTTAAGCTAAAACAGCAGATACAGCCCATGGACATGAAGAGCACTGGTTCTCTAGAAGACAGGCCCTTATTCAATTTTATATATACACTACGTGCAGAATTATTAGGCAAATGAGTATTTTGACCACATCATCCTCTTTATGCATGTTGTCTTACTCCAAGCTGTATAGGCTCGAAAGCCTACTACCAATTAAGCATATTAGGTGATGTGCATCTCTGTAATGAGAAGGGGTGTGGTCTAATGACATCAACACCCTATATCAGCTGTGCATAATTATTAGGCAACTTCCTTTCCTTTGGCAAAATGGGTCAAAAGAAGGACTTGACAGGCTCAGAAAAGTCAAAAATAGTGAGATATCTTGCAGAGGGATGCAGCACTCTTAAAATTGCAAAGCTTCTGAAGCGTGATCATCGAACAATCAAGTGTTTCATTCAAAATAGTCAACAGGGTCGCAAGAAGCGTGTGGAAAAACCAAGGCGCAAAATAACTGCCCATGAACTGAGAAAAGTCAAGCGTGCAGCTGCCAAGATGCCACTTGCCACCAGTTTGGCCATATTTCAGAGCTGCAACATCACTGGAGTGCCCAAAAGCACAAGGTGTGCAATACTCAGAGACATGGCCAAGGTAAGAAAGGCTGAAAGACGACCACCACTGAACAAGACACACAAGCTGAAACGTCAAGACTGATTTTTCTAAGGTTTTATGGACTGATGAAATGAGAGTGAGTCTTGATGGGCCAGATGGCTGGATTGGTAAAGGGCAGAGAGCTCCAGTCCGACTCAGACGCCAGCAAGGTGGAGGTGGAGTACTGGTTTGGGCTGGTATCATCAAAGATGAGCTTGTGGGGGTTTTTGGGTTGAGGATGGAGTCAAGCTCAACTCCCAGTCCTACTGCCAGTTTCTGGAAGACACCTTCTTCAAGCAGTGGTACAGGAAGAAGTCTGCAAGGTAAGAAAAACATGATTTTCATGCAGGACAATGCTCCATCACACGCGTCCAAGTACTCCACAACGTGGCTGGCAAGAAAGGGTATAAAAGAAGAAAATCTAATGACATGGCCTCCTTGTTCACCTGATCCGAACCCCATTGAGAACCTGTGGTCCATCATCAAATGTGAGATTTACAAGGAGGGAAAACAGTCCACCTCTCTGAGCAGTGTCTGGGAGGCTGTGGTTGCTGCTGCACGCAAAGTTGATGGTGAACAGATCAAAACACTGACAGAATCCATGGATGGCAGGCTTTTGAGTGTCCTTGCAAAGAAAGGTGGCTATATTGGCCACTGATTTGTTTTTGTTTTGTTTTTGAATGTCAGAAATGTATATTTGTGAATGTTGAGATGTTATATTGGTTTCACTGGTAAAAATAAATAATTGAAATGGGTATAGATTTGTTTTTTGTTAAGTTGCCTAATAATTATGCACAGTAATAGTCACCTGCACACACAGATATCCCCCTAAAATAGCTAAAACTAAAAACAAACTAAAAACTACTTCCAAAAATATTCAGCTTTGATATTAATGAGTTTTTTGGGTTCATTGAGAACATGGTTGTTGTTCAATAATAAAATTAATCCTCAAAAATACAACTTGCCTAATAATTCTGCACTCCCTGTATATATATATATATATATATATATATATATATATATATATATATATCCTCTGTAAATGCTAAAACTAAAATATGACATCAAATTTATCAATAGAAAATATGTGATAATGTATATTCAAATATATTGTGTCCCTATATTATGGAAACTGAGTGAAACCATCTTGTAAACCACAGAACTGTGACCTCACAGTAAGAGATATGTCAAGGCACTTTTAGAACTCCAGTACTGTGACCTCACAATCACCAAGAAATATGCCATAAGTGATGCGATGACATCATTACATTCTAATTCCAAGTCAGACCACTTGACCAAATCACTGCCTCTTGCGACTCAGATAGGAGAGGTGGTCGCTCTGTGTTTCGTTTTAAACGAAGCGATTATTGACATTTACTATGATTTTATTGGAGGAAAGAAGAAGAATCCTAAGAGAAAGGATTCTTCAGAGGATGAGACGGATCATGAGAGATCCGGAACCTTTGTTCACTGTTGG
>NW_025334294.1:0-58626 GCF_014858855.1 Bufo gargarizans
CCACTCTGTAATTTTCTCATGCTGCTTCCACCTCCACTCTCTATGGTCTCTTCATGCTGCTGCCAGCTCACCACTATGTCACTGGGCCACTCTGGGGTTACCTCATGCTTCTGCCACCTCCACACTCTGTTACTGCATGACTCTATGGTCTCTTCATGCTGCTGCCACCTCACCCTGATCTGTCAGAAGGATGGAACAATGAGACACACAACAGATCCTGTTTATGTAGCAGCTGTAAGGCCTGTATGACATGGTCCGTATTTTGCATCAGAATTGGCTTATGATTTGGTAGCCAAAAGCAGGAGTGGGTACAAAACACAGAAGACATGAAAATATTCCATTTACGTGTCATCTCTTTTTTAGACCCACTCCTGTTTTTGGCATTTGCAATATTGATGGATTACTGACCAAATGCTGACCGAGTGAAGGTGGATGCTCCACAGACAGTATCCTTTTTTTTGGAGTTATTGTTCTGGCGGATCAGAGGAAGGGCAAAATAATCAGTGACGTCAACACAAATTTACTGCTGACACCCACTCCACTCTGTCGGGGGCTCAACTTGCATAAATGTTTAATAGAACAGGCTCTGTAGAAATCTACGTGGAATCAGCAGACGGCGGTGTAAAATGAGTGCGCCTTTTCACACTATAGCAGGATCTTGGGCCACTGCACTTTTCTTTATACCTGGCACTAACATTGACCTGTAAGGCTGAGTTCACACTTGAGTTATTTGGTCAGTTTTGGCCCCATGAAGTGTGCAGTGATTCTAAGAGCGATGCCTGTCACCTGCGTGTCATACTAACTCACAGTATTGTTTCACTACCACAGCAGACTCCCTATACGTATTTCTGCAAGGAACAGTGTTTTACACCACTATACAGGCTCTCTGCAGCCAGGAAATAGCTGTTTTTAAATAGATTTGACGCAAACAAATTCGGATCAAATCAAATATTTTTGGAGAACTTCGGCGAACTGACCGAATCGAATTTGTGAGAAATTCGCTCATCTCTAATATTACACATACAGTATTAGTACACTTAAAATAACTGTATATTCACCATTATAGATGATGCAATTAGAAACTTTATTAGCATGACTTTTTTTTAGAAGGCATGTATATAATGGACAGAGAAGTCATATGTATTGTCTATACACTACCATTAAGTACAGTTTTCTAAAGTAAAAGAAAGTCGAGAACATCACTTAGATATATCTTCAGTGAGGAGGTAGAGTAAACTAGTAACACTGCACTGTATTCCGGTGTCTGACGATCCCCAGTTACCCTGCAGAGAAAAAGACATGGATTAAGAAAAACAAATACAAATGTCAAATTCAATCCACTGTATTCATATTACCGATAGAAAAGCAATGAAGTGATAAAAAAATGAGAAGTTATTTTTTATTTATAGCACAATGGGGTTTGTCTGATTATATAAAGAATAGTTTAAAAAAACAGACATAAAAGAGGAATGGGATGCCATAAGGACCCTCATCTATTAGCCAGTAGAAAACCAGTTCAAATATCATCTTTTTCTGGATTTAGTTATTACACAGAAATCCCACTATATTCAATCAAAATACGCTTACTGCCTGAAGTCCTGGGACCTCTACACAGGCCGATTATCAGGAATAAAAAAATATTGCTTGTAGGGTGATCACATCTTTCACGTACAGTACTTGGCAGCACATGGTCGTGTATAAACTGGGGATGTGCTGCCAACAATGTGAAAACTTAATGGGGCAAACAATCATAGTAGCGATCATTTATTCCCTACTAGGTGTGTCTCGGGTTGTTAAGAAGGCAGCGTTGAGCAACTTGCATAGCATCAATTCTTGCATGTGTGGACAGAGGTTGCCTAATGGAAGAACCCTAACAAAGGATAGGCAAATATATATATATATTTTAAAGAAGCCATCAATGTCTGTATTCATATAGATTTTAGTGAATTGTAGAACAAAGAAGGATCCTCTGTGCAGGATTCTCAATTCTTTACCATCAATGGGGAGCTTTTGCAAAAACATCCGTATGTCTGGGGGATCTGTTTTATCTTTCATTAAACATACAAGCCCTAGAGTTAATGGGTATTGTGTAATGCTCAATATGTCCTATGGTCAGGGTTGGACTAGGACTCCTTGAGCTGACCAAGGAAAACCATTCTTAGGGCTAAACCCTCATAACATCAATAAAGTCAAATAGGTTTTGATTCAAGTAAGTAGACCCTAGTGTGAATATACTGTCGCTAAAAGCAGACAATGGACTTTCAATGGATTTTGGGGCCCGTTATAGTATGAGAGCTCGGGCCCACTGACATTTCCTCTGGACCATTCTGATACTGTCTATGGTGGCACTACAGAGAAACTAAACACTTACTGTTAGGTTTCCCTACTGATTATAGCTAATTGTAAAGAAATGTTTTGTCATCTGCATCTTAACAAATGAAACTTCTAACAAGTAGACATTGTCCAAAGAGAACATCCTCTATAGTTTATTCTAAAAAGAACTATATATCATATCATGCAAGTTGACTAGATGGTCTTTCCTCAAGATAACATTATGTTGATTGCATGACTGTAAAGCACCTTGAAATTCTGCAGATTTTGTTGCAGACTAAAAATCTGTTCAATTCATTTAAATAAAATGTAAACTCTATACAGGGGCATGAAGTTGTTTTTTCAATCTGCAGCATGTGAAGGCATTCTTATAGTCCACCTATAGGTATAATGTCCTGTGAATTGTTAAGAAAATATAAAGACGAGGCTTTAGTACTCACCAAATTTATATGATGCCTGGAAGCCTCTAAACTGAGTGCTGCCATCACTAACAAATCTCAGCCTCAGTGAATTCCCTTGAGAGGTAAAGGAAGGGATTTTATAGTTCCCACAGAATGGACCCTTCCAGTTGGACCCATCCTGGATCTCTAAATAGTCATAGATGCAGTACTGACTAGCCTCTGTCTGAAAATCAGCAACCTTGAAGGAAATCTATAAAGAACAAAAGTGTACATTGTAATATCATATCACAAGGTGATCCGACTCCAACATTTTCCATATCATTTTTATTTATAAAATTTTCATTTCTGTATTTAGTAAAAATTATGTGGAAATATTTCGTAAAATTGTGACACTGATATGTTTTTCTAAATATAGATAAAAAATTGAGAGAGAAATTATAGGATAACTGAAAAAATAAAAAATATATATTTTAGGGGAAGCTTTGGACAAGTTGAAAAAAATACTTTACCTTCTTTCCAACAGGAGCTGTAATGGTGTAGATGCAATTCATGTTTGGGCGGTAGGAATTGGGGTAACCAGGGGATGTAAAGTTTCTTTCCGGTGCATAGAACGCTCCTCCACATTGCACTGTGGGAAATATCATTTAATATCGTTATTGAAGTAGAATATTCATATACAACTTATTTTATATTTGGTTGTCCATTCCGTTTAAAATGGTAGTCTAAAGAATAAAAAGAGAAATAAATGTAAAACTATATTTGATTTTAGCTGTTGAGAATTTGGAACCTTTTTCAGAAAATCTGAGCCCCATAAAAAATACTTTGTAGCTAAAACCTTACAATGGTACTCTAAGATTTTAGAGATACTTTTTTAGATGTTATTAGGTTCAGTGGGTCCATAAATGCTACTTGTAACCATCACATATTGTAAATTGTGTATCTCGAAGTATTTATAGATAAGTGTCATTGTAGTCATGCGTGGGTAATAATGAGTTGACTGCTAAAAAATGATCTTCAAAGAACAGGAAGAAGTTCTATATGATTACTTAGTGATAGCTGCATGAATTTGGCTTAATATAGCTTGTGGCATGGAAAAAGTTAAAAACAATATACCAAGATAAACTATAAACTCTAGAAAGTAATAGTGTACCTGTGCTGTATGTGGCTTTAAAGCCTACTCCAGCAACACTGCTGTCACTGGAAAACTCAACCAGTAACTGGTTAGTAGAGGCAATAATTTGAGGAATCAACCCAGTCCCACAAGTTCTGTCCAACAACAGGGGATCTTTCTTAGTGGGACCATCATAAATCCTAATATAGTCAGATATACAATTGGGTGACGACTGGACATCAAAGGCAACAAAGTTCAATGTAACCTAAACAAATAGTGAAAGGAAAGAAAAATCAAACCAGTTGCGTGAGTCAGCACCAATATTAATAATGAAGAGCTACTTAACCTAATTGTAGATAGACCACAATGACCTGATGTCTGTTGATTCGTCAAAGCAATGAAACTTTAACGTGTTAAAGCAGGGATCAGCAACTTCCGGCACGCCAGATGTTCTGAAACTACAACTCCCAGAAAGCTCCAGTCACTTCTATGGAAGTTGTGGGAACATCCAAGCATTTTTGCATGCTGGGAGTTAAAGGTTCACAGTAGCTAGAATGCTGAAGGTTGTTAGAACATCGAGGTAAAGAAACACAAACATCATGAAAGTTGGAAAACTAATTTTATAGTGAGGGGTCAAAAAAATTAAACACATCTATAGATACAAATAATGACATAGGATTAGTTGATGGTAAAACTACTCATAAAAGGACAATAGCTGCTAATTTAATAACATTTGGTGCTCTGTTCACACAAATTATTAATTTCAGATCCTAATAAAATAGAATCAAACCGACTCCAAAGTGCCTCATATGCCATTAAAAGTTGTGAATAACACTCTGTGGTCTCCTAAGACTGTATCAAATCTCTTTCAAGCTCTTGAAGGCCAAGACAGCATTAGAAATGTCAAATTGATGGTGACATACAAGACTTTGGGTAAATGGATGTTAGCCAGTAATAACAAGCATACTGCTGTTTTTTATTTTTTATTAAGAAATGTATTCTATTTTGAGAGTAGATATAGTTTTTCTCTGTCTTCTGTCCTGTACAATGATGGCCACCATTTTGACCGAGCCATCCAAAATTAGAAAATATTTCTATTCTCCTGAATACAGATGTTCTGGGAAATTTGTTATTATCGATTCCCTCATCTCTACTAATAACTGTTGGATAATTCATTCTATGTTTGTAACTTAACATCAATGATTATTCCAGACTGTGGACGACAATTTATCATGGTATAACATCTCCTTCCTGGAAAGGAAAAATGGTCTAATGTAAAAAAATAAGGAGCTCTGGTTCTTTGTCAATAGTTGTGCCTTTTCACTACGGTACCTGATCTGATGGTGTTCTGATCAGCCAAACACAGCTAGCATTATTGGGGTAGGCTGATGGGTAGTTGGCAGAGGTTAGACTTCCATTCTTTTCATTAAGTAAATAAGCACAGGCATCTGAAAGGGGAAACAACACTTAATCAATGACTGTGATGGCTCTTGTATGTAACTTTTTGAAATCTGTAGACCTGCAAAAGCTTACTGCATTGATACAACCGGTTGATTTTAGAGACATCTAGAACACTCAGTCCATTTATTTGCCCAATTGGGATGTTTGGGACCGGTATGGTCACAATGGTGGGTTGTCCTGATGTGTTTGAGAAAGCGAAACTGTCCAAATAAAAGAAAAAATAAAGGTAGAAACATCAACATGTTAATGTATAATACATTATAGAAAAGGATATTCCAGAATTTTACTTTAGTCTTTATAGTTGCCATGTATTATTAATTTTACCAGCAAGTAATGAGCTAATGACCTTACCTGTCATAATGCATCACTGATTTATAGTCATACTCAAGCCCAAGGTTGTTGGTGTTTTGTTTATTAAAATTTATAACTTGACCTACAAGACAAAGAATCTCTATAAGGCTTTGTCCATGTGTGTTGGATTTCATTTACAGAATTGATTCTGCACCTAATTCCATGTGAAATCTGCATCCAATGCAGGTAAAGGAAGTTTCCACAACCCTGCTCACATGTATCACAAAATTTATATCTGCTACGCAAAAAAAAAAAAAAATTGGAAATTACCTGGTGATATGTACTGGTACATGATGGTGACATAGTTATCCCGGTCACTCCTTGTATGCTCATGGTAGAACCCCAGGGCATGGTTTAGCTCATGCTGTACAATTCCTCTGTACATACAGCCAGCCATGTCTACTGCAACCATCTGGCCTCCACCTATCCGGCCCACAAATGATGCACATCTGAATATAAATAGGACATTATTATTATTTGTTATAGTATCGACAGATTGGTCAAAAGAATAATAAAGCATAAGAAATAAAGCAGATATTATTGTAGAAAAACATCAAAGTAATTACTGATATTCTGATTCATAGCAAATAAACGTATTGGTTCCCACTATAACAGCGCTACAATTAGGTGTCATTGTGGTTAATATTGATCTATTAGTGAGGGATGTAACATCTCATCAGCTTTTAACACAGAGGCTCACAAACCGTGTTGTAGTGTAATACATTCATGACTATGTGCAAATGCAAACCATGGATAACTTCTATTATTCTACTGACAACTTCATAGGTCGTCCGCAGTGAGTTTCAGTTTCCTTTAGCTTCATTAATATATTTATAACTGTGACTAAATCTAGTCATCTAATAGGATGAGGAAAATTGGATGAGCTCACTCATTCCTCCAAAAACCCAGTCAATCTGGTGCATGGACTAGCTGGGCTGGCTTACTACAATGGGTCTTTAATATAGTATATATTTTATGCCTT
The DNA here is from genome assembly GCF_014858855.1 of Bufo gargarizans. Taxonomy (NCBI): domain Eukaryota; kingdom Metazoa; phylum Chordata; class Amphibia; order Anura; family Bufonidae; genus Bufo; species Bufo gargarizans. The sequence continues at coordinate 6,638 of NW_025334294.1, forward strand.
GTGTGTCATCACGGACACTCAATAGTAATAGAAATCTGGTCTCTACTTTTATGTTTGGAGTCTACCTTTGCTGTTAGCTACTAATATCTAAAAGGTAGACTTGAAATGTTTGAAATCCATGATCAAAGACCATATTTTAAACACTGCTATTGTGCGCCCAAGGTGAAATACCACGTGCCGGGAAATGTTAAGACTGAAATAGTAAGACTCCATTATGGAATTCACTTTTAGGTTAGTATAGGTACACCAAGCTTCACACACAATAGTAGATATTAATTTCATTTCTTTACTTGTTTCACACTAATAATCATAGATTACATTATTATATAGACACTTTTATTAAATTGAACTTGAAAAAGCCTAAATACTAGAACCTACCCCCTTGAAGTCATAATATTGAGGTAGTCTTTCTCTGTTGTCCGAGGCACAAACCTCACACAGGTGAGGGTTTCAAATTCCTCCATTGATGTCTTAAACAAGTTTAGGCTCCCAATACCTGGGGTTAAAAGAGTATTTATACAATGATGAATCTACAATAAAACAGTTTGGTCGGCCAAGTAAGATATGACATGAAAAAAAACTTACTATAATTGGAGGCAAACGAATAAGGCACATTGACCGTCCCATTGGCAGATTTGGGCCACAAGCACCCTGTGCAGGACGTAGCACTGCGTCCAGTTGTTTCCAACATGTCACCTTGATGTAAGTTTATGTCATTTTCTAAATAAAGAAGATGGTGACATTTTAAATGCAGTATTTACCCTTACTGTACAAATCAAATATCCAGTTCACTTAGTTGTCTAATCTAGTCTTTTAGACCCATGGACAACACAGAAAGATGAGTCAATGGTTGAACACAAAGTACAGTAAGATTGAAAATGTATAAAAGAACTTGTATCATTTATACCTCTGCTGCAGATCTGATTCCGTTATATGTTTAGTTTCTAAAAACTACTCCATACAGAGATATTCTCTCAACATATTCTCAATTAGGTCCATTAATATGCTCTTCATGTTTTTAATATACAATATAGTTAAACATAAAATATATATATATATGATAATGAAAGCAACCAATTTACTTTGGAAGACTGTTTTAAAATTATCTTCGGTGGATACTTTGTGATGATCGTAAATTACAGCCTAAATTATTCTTCATAGCTATATTTAGAATTCTGTCGGCTTCAGAGCCAAACTATTGCCTGTTTAGTAAGTGTTTCTGTAATGATTTGTTTGGAGACTTAAGGTTCGTGTGGTCCCATTGCATTTTACATAAGAGACATAAGGAAAGTGCATTTTATCAGGTTGTAGAACCCATCCAGGTGATACATTCACTGAAATTGTAGAAGGTCTACACAGGGATGCACCACCAATGTTGCCAGGTGAGGCCTCAGGCAGCACCAGGTAGGGGCAAGAGGGGGGCAGCGGAGGGTTCATGGGCAATGATCGCTTTCATTTGTGCAAATGGGTTAGGTTAACAAATTGGCATTAGGGGGGCCCTGTTTCAGTTTTCGCCTCAGGCAACGGAAATGCTAGGTTCAGCCCTGGGTCTACAGTGACCAAATCCATGCTCTACAACAATGGCTGGTGCTCTGTAGTTCCAGCAATACCTCCCAATACCATATCCACTACAGCTATCGCAGGCTTGTTGTGTGTTCGACCCCCGAGTATAGGTCATCAATATTAAAGTGCCAAAAACCCTCTTAAGGTTCTGTATCAGATTTAAAAAGTATTCTCCCATTTAGTATGTACTGGTGACTTGTATTTTCCCTTTCCATCTGCATAACAGTACATTTATCAATGTTAAACCTCTTTTATTCCATCTCTGCCTAATCCTATAACTTATCTTCCAGATTCATCTGTAGCAGTATAGTGTCCTCCTACATCATAATTACTTTACACACTTAGTTGTCATCTATAACAATTGATGTTTTACTATGCAGTCCCTCTATGAGATCTTATATAAATATAGTAAAAAGAATAGGACCTGAATCTATCCCCTGTGGTCCCCATGTAGTAATAGTGACCTCTCTAATATTAACCCCTGTGGTACCCATATAGTAATAGTGACCTCTCTAATATTATCCCCTTTGGTACTCATATAATAATTGTGACCTTTAATATACTAACCTGTGTGGTACCCATTTAGTAATAGTGACCTCTACAATACTAACCTCTGTGGTACCCATGTAGTAATAGTGACCTCTCCAATACTAACCCCTGTGGTACCCATATAATAATAGTGACTTCTCCTATACTAACCTCTGTGGTACCCATATAGTAATAGTGACCTTTACAATACTAACCTCTGTGGTACTCATGTAGTAATAGTGACCTTTCAAATACTAACCCCTGTGATACCCTGATGTTAATGTTGATCTCTCCAATGCTAAGCCCTGTGGTACCCCACTTGTGACAGTGACTCGGTCTCTGTATGTACAATACTATTTACAACTACCTTTTGTATTCTAGGAATGATGTTAGTAGACCACTAGTATGCTAAAATATTTGTACAGCTAAGAGATCACAGGAATGGATGAGTTTAAATGGATAGCTTTTGGCCAAGCCATAGTTTGAATGACAGATAAGTTATGGACATGGCCGTCACAGAGGTCAGTGCAAATGGATTGATGTACTAATGTATAACATTAATTATCTATTTATGGCACAAATCCCATGTAATTGGTAGACATTTTATTTAAGCACATGATTATTGTAACAATAGAATGATTATGGCTTTCCCCATGTCAAATACACTATAGAAATTATAGAACAACAACAGACTAATAATATTAGTGGGTTTTCGTAAAAAAAAACATTCCAAAATTATTTCTTAATGTAAATGCGTAATGTCTATAACTCATGACTTTTATTGACCAGGAAAAATAAGCTGTTACCTTTGTTGACCTTGATTATCTTGGCAAAGGTTCCTTCAGGTTCTTCTGATGCCTTAGAATCTGCATCTAAAAGCATTTATATAATGAAGGAATCATGTCATGTATTTATCAGCAATGTATAATATTACTATTCGTTATAATTAGAATGTTACTTTTCGTTAGAATTCTTATATTAATTAGAACACTATCACTCAAGGAAACCTCGGTATTAGAATTTTCTTATTCTGTATTACAATTTATATCAATAGGATTTGAAGTTTAACTTCCTAACAGTCTGTGATTTATCGTTCTATTATTTGCCCCATTTGTTAATTGACTAATAAAGTCACAGAAAAAAAAACTAAATAATCTGTGACTTTTTAACGTAACTGAAAAATGGGAAAAATAATAGAAATACAAATCCAAGAATGTAAGAGTGTTATACATCCAATCCCTTTGTAATTCATTATAATACACAATAAGACACTTCAGCTTTCATTGAAGATTAATTACCAGATATACTAAACATGACCTCATCTTACCTGGGCCTGATTTTGCCATTTTCTTGATCACATTTAATGTATTTTCTGTTGATTGTAAATGAGAAGTATATTGATGAATAAAATAAGAAAGAAAAAAATAATAATATTGAGTTCTCATGGGCAGAATAAATTTTTTGGGTGTAATTTGCAATATAGTTCTTTTTTGCCAGCCAGGATCAATTAGCCTATACTGCGTATGTGCTGAGATTGAATCCAATAGGGCAAGCATGAAACTACAGGGTCAGGCTATAAGAATATTCAGAATCCTGCAGGCAGGATGTTATAGAGCAGGAGCAGCTGAGCAGATTGGTCGGAAAGGATTTACCAAAATTTATAAATTATTCTTTTAATTCTCTGCTCTGAGCTCAGTAGCCAAGTGGTCAGTCCTTCCAGAGACTGAGAGCCTTCCCTGAATGTGTGTGTATACTGATAATACAAATCACCAATAGGACCATCCACATAGCTACTAAACTCAGAATGAGCAGAGATTTATATTAGAGATAATTAAAACAATTTGTTAGAATAGAAATTGGATCAGAATTTTCTTTTTTTATTCTGATTCATTTGTGTAAACTTTTGAGACAGAGACATTTTTCAGACATTTTAAAACACGTTTGATCTAGTTAAATATGATTTGTACCAGAATCAAATTTCTTAGTCTGTTCTAACAAATTAAACCGAAACAAATTTTAGGAATATCGCTCATCTCTAATTTAAATGAATGAATCAGGAGTGATGCTGAATCTTTAACAAAAAACTATAGTTCATTTCTATGCAACTAAAGTTTTTGGAGCACAGTGGGTGAGGTGACTTCTTTCAGTGCATTTGACTTACCCTGTGTCATAACTACTCTGAAGCCTTAGGGCTTGTCAATTGGACAAGAGAAGGCAACACTGGGTGGTATTACTGATGAATGCACTGAACTGAAAGGCTCCGCCCAAAGTGCACCAAAAACCTTATCTTTATACAAACAAAAATAACCATTTCTCAGGGTTAGGCAATCTGTTTTTTATAAGAAATGCCTGAGTATGTTTTAAGAATTGTATGATACCAGTAAAACTAATACCAGACACTAAAGACACACTTGAAGAATAGTGGTACAGACACTGAAGTATAGCCCAAATAACGCTGAGGAGCTCTTACCATATTCATTTAATCCGGGTATAGACAGCTAGAGAAGAAACACATGCAGTCATTAGTCACACTACAATTCCAATCATGAAAAATATATTTTTTTCTCATTAATATAATAGTATAAAAAGAACATAGGAATGGGACAGTCAAATATGTTTCTTTTGTCCTTCTAACATGTGCAGAGACTGTCAGGACATCTGAGAAGATACTAAATTTACTGGAGACATAAGAAATGACCTTACCTGTAATGATGGAGATAGAGGAACACTCGTCACAGATCCCACCACAAAAAGCAGGATAAGAAGATACATATTCTCACCCATGTTACTGACAGATAGCTACAGTATTGGAAGATTGTTTTCTTGTCTGGATTAGTGCTCAATGTATATGCCTTATATACCTGTAAATTATAGACCTCTACCAATCACAAAGCAGAACAAAACATATCTGTAATGGTCAAAATAACTGCCTGAAGCCCATAACAGGTTTATAATCAACTGTGTGTGTGACCACCAGGTGACTACCAAGGAGATGTTTTTCAATTTGCTCAGCCATTCCAGTAAGTTTTCATGGTGTAATTGTTGTGCCATTGATCATTTTGTGTATGTGTGTCAAATCTTAAAAAATAACAAAAACTATTTTTTACACCTGATCACTAATATTTAAGATTTAACATTTTTTTATATATATAGTTAGATTTACAACCTCTACTTGAGGGCAACTGTATCATTTACTTCTGTAGGGAATTCTAAAAAAACGACGTATCTATCATAAAGTTGAATATGGCTCAGCTGTTAGCACAAATATAGAAAGAAGTTAAAGCAGCATATACAGGAGAAGATATTCAGCTAGTGGTGTTGCCAGCAGTGATGGGTATCAGCCTGAAGTACCCCCGTTATTGAGAAAGCAAAAGAGAAACCGCAGCACTCTGTAGAAACAACTACAGAGTGCTGCGGTTTCTCTTTTGCTTTGTTCTTGGTAATCAGTGGTATTTTCTATAATTTATATAATGATGGTGTTGCTAGTAAATTGAAATTGAAAATGTATAGTTAGAGGAATAGGAAGCAATGCTCGCGTGGACCGGCATCTCCTCTTCAAACAGCTGTTTGTGGGAGTGCCAGGTGTCGGACCCATGTCGATCATATTTTGATGAAATCCCCTGATGATAGATCATCAATATTTATGGCCTAAACAACCCCTTTAATGTCACTCCAATAATTATTAGCTTTGTTTTCCTCATTTATGTTTTCATTTTGAGTCATAAGTGATAACGTGATGCACTAGGTCGAAATCCGTGTTGGTGCATCTCCAGGCAGTTCAAGTGTTGGTGTAATGAAGAGGGGAAAATAATTGCAAAGTAGGCTGACAACTTCTATTTTACACTAGAGAGAGCATTTTCCTGAATCAGAAAATTGTACTACACTTCCCTGTCTTTAAACCTTTCATGACCAAAGGTCATTGATGCCTCAGTGTTCATGTCAAAATTTACAAATCTGACATGTGTCACTTTATGTGGTAATAGCTTTGGAACACTTTTATTTATCCAAACCATTCTGAGACTGGTTTTTCATGACACATTGTACTTTATGAAAAAATCCCAAATTTACCAAATTTTTAAAAAAATACGCAATTTTCAAAACTTCCATTTCTCTGCTTCTAAAACAAAATATTTATCACTTAACATTTCCCATATGTATACGTTATGTTTGCATCATTTTGAAAATGTAATTTAATTTTTTTAGGACGTTACAAGGCTTCGAAGTTTAGAAGCAATTCTTAAAGTTTTTAAGAACATTTCCAAAACACACTTTTACGGACCAGTTTAGGTCTAAAAATCACTTTGTGGGACTTACACAGTGGATACCCCCCATAAATGCCCCTATTGTAGAAACTTCACCCCTCAAGTTACTAAAAACTGATTTTATAAAATTTGTTAACCCTTTAGGTGTTCCACAGGAATTAAATAGAAAATGGAGATAAAATTTCAAAATTTCACTTTTTGGGCAGATTTTCTATATTATTCAATTTTTTTCTTTAACACATTGAGGGTTAACAGCCAAACAAAACTCAATATGTATTACCCTGATTCTGCGGTTTACAGAAACACCCCACTTATGGTCATAAAATGATGTAAAGGTACACGGCAGGGCGCAGAAATAAATGACTGCAGCATGGTTTTTGTAAGGCTGATTTTGCTAGACTGGTTTTTAGATGCCATGTCCCATTTAAAGCCCGCCTGATGCACCCTTACAGTAGAAACTCCCAAAAACTGACACTATTTTGGAAACTAGGGGATAAGGTTTCAGTTTTATTTGTACTATTTTGGGGTACATATGATTTTTAATTGCTCTATATTACGTTTTTTGTGAAGCAGGGTAACAAAAAAATTGCTGTTTTGGCACCGTTTTGTTATTTTTAATTTTTTACAACATTCATCTGACAGAGTAGATCATGGGCTATTTTTATAGAGCAGGTTGTTACAGACGCAGTGATATCAAATATCTCTACCTTGTTTGTTTGTTTCAGTTTTATGTAATAAAGCATTTTTGAAAAATAAATTATGTTTTTGTGTGTCCATTTTCTGAACGTCATATGTTTTTTATTTTTCGACTGATTATCTTCTGCATGGGCTTGTTTTTTGCAGAAAGAGTTGAGGTTTTTATTGGTACCATTTTTGGGTACATATGATGTTTTGATCATTCATTATTACACTTTATGGGGCAAGGTAACCCAAAAATTTGCTGTTTTGGAACAGTTTTCATTTATTTATTTTTACAGCGTTCATCTGAGGGGTTAGTTCATGAGACAGTTTTATAGAGCAGATCGTTACGGACGTGGCAATACCCAATATGTATACTTTTTTTTATTTATTTAAGTTTTACACAATAATAGCTTTTCTGAAACCAATACAAATTATGTTTTAGTGTCTCCATAGTCTGAGAGCCATAGCGTTTTTATTTTTTTGGCAATTGTCTTACATAGGGTATTATTTTTTGTGGGATGAGGTGTCAGTTTGATTGGTACTGTTTTGGGGTGTATACGCCATTTTAATCGCTTGGTGATGCACTTTTTCTGATGTAAGGTGACAAAAATGGCATTTTTTTTACATATTTATTATTATTATTTTTTAATGGTGTTTATTGGACGGGGTTGATCATGTGATATATTTATAGAGACGGTCGTTAAAGACGCAGTGATACCTAATATGTTTTTTTTATTTTATTTTTTTATAGGAAAAGGCAATTAAATTATTTTAAGTTACATTTCTATTTATTTATACTTTTATTATTTTCAATTTTTTTTTATTAAGTCCCTTTTGGATCCTGAAGATCCAGTGAGGCTGATGGCTGTACTATACTTTGCAATGCTCTTGAATTGCAAAGTATAATACTACCAGATTTCCTGTAGGTGGCAACACCGGACACCTTTGCAAAGCATCCGGTTCCCATGGCAACCAGCGCAGCAGCCCCGATGGTGGAGAGAGGGAGCCACCTCCCTCTACTAACCCCATGGATGCCGCTGCCGCAGCATTTAAGGGGTTACAGCAGAGTGTCAGCACTCACTGCTGATGACGGCGGCTGAAGAATTGAGCCGTCGCCATCAAACACAGCAGAGGGACCACATTGGAGGCAGGGGGCACAAATGGGGCAGGACGGGAAATGGGGGGTACATTTAGCATAGAGGGGGCACAGATGGGTGCAGGATGAATGTATTGGGCGGGGAGGGGGCGGACCACATCAGGGGCACGATACATGGATGGGGGGCGGGGACCCCATCAGGGGCAGGCAGAGGCAGGGCTCACAGTGGTGGTGGGGGTTTGGAGGTGCACAGGAAGGGGGCACAGATCGGGGGGCTTCAGGACACTACCTGATTTCAGGCTCTGATCTGCAGAGTGCAGATCAGAGTCTAAAACAGGCATTTTATTACTGCTGCAATCTGATTGGTTAGTCTGCACAGACTAACTAATCGGATCGATTGCTGGCATGGGACCACTCTGATTGGTCCCTTGCTGGCATTACTGCATTGTATGCTGTCCGTGACAGCAGCAGTGCAGGGGCAGAATCTTTAATTCAAGCGTTTTGCAGCGCTTGGATTAAAGAGCTGGCTTGACATTTATACAGGTGCTAGCTGCACTGGGCATGTGCAAATAGCACGTATATAAACAGATCGCAGTAGTGAAGGGGTTAAATTCCAGGAAACAGATTTTCAAACTGTTCCATACTTTGCGTGACTGCATACACTTAGGCCAAAAAATGTCAGGAATACGGAAGGACTCCAAATGAAAGACCTAGAGCCAAAATGTGGGTAGTAGCAACAAGTAGTAGTAATAGTCCAAAGTTGTCCCTGTTGGTTTGGGAAAAGCGCTCCTCCCTTTTTCCTATGAAGTAACAAACAAACCCCACCATGCCCTACAGCAGACAGTCAAGAGAGTCTCCCTGCTAATGACTTGTCTTCGAGCAGTCATTATTTGGGCTGCACTGAGAAAGAGGTTCAGGAAGTGGGTAAGGACCCCATGCATAGCTGTGTTGACAGTGATAATAGTGGTACCTGTAGCCACAACATTGGCGTTATGGGCAGCAACAGTGGCAGTCAGGGCGATTTCATAGCAAAGTAGGGGGCCAAAAAGAGTCCATCATGATATCTAGCAGTCTGATAAAAGTGGCAGGGAGGGTTTGGACTCTGAATGTGTGCTGAAAAAGACCTGGGAGTCGGATAGAGGTGCTGAGGAGACAACATCAGAGGAGGAGGGAGATGGTGACAGCAGCAGCAATAAAGTGTAGACACAATTTACCTTCCAAAAAACAGCCAGGCCAATGTCTGCTTCAGGATCCGGTGAGCTCGGTAGGCCCAAAACATTCCATAGCTAAGATAAGCTCAGCTGCTTCTAGCTCTGTGTGAGTAACTTCCGTATAGCGTTTTTCTCCCCAAGGTAGAGTCCAAGATCTGCAGGAATAAAATAAGCTCTAGGCATGCCAACAAAATTATAGATAACGGAGCGCTATTGCAACAAATGAGGTGGCATCATTAAATCCTTTGGGAAAATACAACTGACCAGCATTCCCATTGAGAACAAACCTGTCCTCCTTCTCCTGTTCCTCTTTATTGCACCCAACCGGCATCCCCAAGCAATACACTGCCCTTGTCATCATCATCAGTTTCTTCTTATCATGCTAATATTGCTCCTCGTCCTTGTCCTCCGCTTTAGCAAGAGACCTCTATAATGGCCAAGTTTGCCCATGAAAAAACTTTTCTCCACCAGCAATTAGCTTGTCTACCAGCCAAAGCCCCACCTGCTCCATATTGCTGGTGGTGCAGTTGCTGCCTTACCATTGTAGCAGTGCCTTGTATTCTCACATGGAGGAGAATATAGCTGGTCTTTGTGGTTTTCGCTGTGTGGCAACCTGGACTCCATGGTGGACTCCTGGAGCAGCTGTTATAGGCAAAGACGCACAATATTTCATTCATGGCCCATTGTGTCAATGTTTTTTTTTCTGGGAGGGGAGAGGCAGCACCCCATGCAACATGGCCATGTCTTTTTGGCACTCACCCATGATTATATCAGGCTGGTTCACACAGTAGGTACTTATCTGCCTCCTACTCCTCCTCCATGGACAAGCTCCTGTAATTAATAGCAGCAAAGCCCACTCATCCTTCTTCCTGTCAAATGTGTTAAGCCAAGTGTTGCCATGTGGTGTTGGAGCTGATCACCCTGGGCTAGAGTAGTGATACAGACGAACAGTTGCTAAAATACATCGACTAGCAGACTCCAACTAGGCAAGGTGGTCAGCGACAATGGCCGTAACATGGCTGATCTGAACTACATGGCTTATTAAAAAAGTATACTGGGTTGCGCAATATTCCTGGCAATATCCAAGAGACTGTCCCTCTGTTTAGCCATTTTCATTTGGCGAGGAACACTCTCCTGACTTGCAGTGACAGAAGGGTCTGAAATTACAGAAGGGTCTGAAATTACACCACTCAGTCCGCGATGTTCCAACTGTCTGGAATTCAACATTGCTCAAGCTGCAGCATCTGTATGAGAAGGAGAGAACCGTGAACAATTTTGTCATGCACCGGACTGCTTCAGAAGGGGGCATGTGTTATTTCCAGGTTGGCAGTGGCAGCTTTTCCCATTCATACAGAAGTTGTCCCTGAGAAAGAAGAGCAAATGCATCTTGCTGTCTGCCCTATAGCTGTTGGGGTCCCACAAGGAGAAACTCCCATTGAGGAGAAAGAAGAAGATGAGGAAAGGAGCGCTCAGTGGAGGAGGAATCAGAGTCAAAGGAGAAAGAGGTTGATGATGGTGATACCGGCCACAACACTTAATTGTCTAAGTTGGGGGACAGAGTTGGAAAGAGCTGGCTCTTTTAGCACACTGGCAAAAATGTTTAGCTGTATAGTCATTTGCTTGCTACTGTGACAGGCATATTATTGACATCAAGCTGTCTGGTGTTTCCTGGATAGCCATGATTTTATATTGCCGCTATTAAAGCAAAATGGGGGAATGTTTTCCTCCCTATGACAGGGATGCCATATTATCTTATAACTAGGAATCACTATGTATGCAGCTTGCCATATCTTTTGTCATGCAGACTCCTGCCAGTGCCACCAACGTGTCTGAAAGGGAGGCCCCTCTCCGCTCCAGAGACACCTCCACCCTCTGGCTTCCACAAGTAACAGAAGCCACAGAAGCAGTAGCAACACCAGCAGCCTGTTCAGTTTTCTCAACATAGATGTTTTTCCTGTGCCACACCAGGCTGAGGCCAATCATCAAGCTGAGACCTCTTGCCTCAGCTCCAAATGTAAGGCCTAACTACACGCTGGCCTGTCTCCGGTGCATACACTGTTCCCTGACCCCATGTATTCCTGTGCAGGCAGACTGAAACAGTGGCCTGAACTGGCATAGCACACTTTGCTTTCTTTTTTGGCTATCCTCCAGTGTCATCCCAGAGAGGGTTTTCAGTGCGCAAGATGTGTGGTAACACCGAAACAGACCGTTGTCCTCCTCTACTGACCAAAACATCACATGAACCAAGCCTTGATTCAAGAGGATTTTCACACTATTCCAGCTGAGGCAGATTACTAGATCTGGCCTTGCTGACAATGTCCCACGTTGCCACTGCATACTGTTCTGTCTACCATCATTTTGCTTGCCTACTATCATGTTCTGTACGGCTGATTATGTCTCCATCATGCCCCTGTCACCTTCACGCCACTGCTGCTGCCTACCCACCATCATGTTCAGTAAGGCTGCGGATGCCTCCATCATCTTGCTGTCATCTTCATGCCACTGCTTTTGACTAACTACCAACATGTACCATTCATCTGATGCCATCGTCATGCTGCAACTGCCTTCATGCCTATCCTGCTGCTTGCTTACCATCATGTCTCGTATGGCTGCTGCTGCCTCCATCATGCCATAGCCGCTGCCTGCCTACCATAAATTTTGTATGGCTGTTGCTGCATTCATCATTCTGCTGCTACCTGCCTACCAACATGTTCCATAAGGTCCCTTTCACACCAGCGTTACGGATTCTTTCAGGATGCGTTCATTGAAACTGATGGAATTTTGCAAGCAAGTTCAGTAAGTTTTGTCAGCAATTGCATTCAGTGTTTAATTTTGTCCACGCCGCTGCAATAAGTTTTGATGCGTTTTTCACGCATGTAAAAAAATTTAAGGTTTACAAACAGTATCTCCTAGGAACTGTTAATGAAAAATGCATTGCACCCGGATTGCATTTTTTACTGAAGCCCTTATCACTTCTATTAGTACTACTTATAGATAAGCAACCTATTACTTTGTATGTTCCATGATATGCTGCTTCTTCTGCCACTACTATTGATACCTTGTGCCTATTATTACCCTACCCTTTCCACAGTCACCCTGCACTGCTGCTGCTCCCAATTATAATGGAGAATTTTATAGGCTTGTTCATAACAAGCCACTTTTTCTTCAGACATCTCTTGTGTGTATCATATGAGCAAGCATTCTGACCCCATCAAGAATTTATGGATACATGATTCCCCAACAAGCCACTGAGATGTGTTTTTAAACACATTGTTTGTTAACGGGGTCAAACATTTGTTTATCCATAGCTATGTATGTATCACTTGGACATGATTTACTATTGCTGTCATTGAGTAAAAGAGTTTATAGATGGGGTGAAGCAAACATTTATAAAAAAACAAATGAACAAAAAAATTAACACATTTTCCAAAATATTCTAGACCTAGGAGACTAGAAGGTGTAATATACCTATTTCCAGGCAATGGGAAAAAAATCTGGTTTAGCCCAAACTGGTTCAGATCCGAACAAAACTTTTTGAAAAATTCTGCCAACCTGAAACAAAACCTCTTCAGCGCTTTAATCCTGATTTTGCAGGGTATACTGATTGAGGCCTGCGATACACTGGTTACCACCAAATATTGATTAAGGGGTTTGATATACCAGCTTCCAGCAAATACTCATTAAGGAATTCTATATACCTGTTTCTACAAAATATTGAAAGAGGGGATTGATATACCAGCTTCCACCATACATTGTTTGAGGCCTGCAATAAACCGGCTTCCACCAAATATTGGGGTTTGATATACCTGCTTCCAGCAAATACTTATTATTGGGTTTTATATACCGGCTTCCACCAAATATTGATTGAGGCCTGCGATAAACCAGCTTCCACCAAATATTGATTAAGGGGTGTGATATACCAGCTTCTAGCACATAGTCATTATTAGATTCTATATACCTGTTTCCACAAAATACTGATAGAGGGGATTGATATACCGGTGTCACAACCAGACAGCTGAGAAGCTCTGACAGAAGCCTTTCAGAACCTCCTCCTTGAGTTTCTTTGTTGTGATGTTCAGTTCCTCATCTCGTTAGCCTCTCTCAGCTGTCATGTAGTTTGGACTGATTGCTTCCCTTTAAATTTCTCCCCATAATGCATTACTGGGCGGCTTATACTACTTCCTGGAGTGTGTGTGCATGCTGATCTTGTTTTCCAGTCTGCTACAAAGTTAAGTGTTGAATATTTATCTGTTATTTTCTGTTTGCTGGATCCCAGGTGACCCTGACTCCCTCCGTGTCTGGTGTAGGGAGCCGGTGGTCGTGTCCCCTCACTAATAGTTAAGGCTGCATGCAGCCTGTTGTTGTGGGAGGGGCCAGGTCCCCTACTTAAACCCCCCTGCACGACTCAGACGGCCACGGCCCAACCAGACAAGGCCATTCCGGGCCCCTCTGGGGTCTCCCGCAGCCCCTCCACCACCGACAAGTTGGGCAGACCCATTGTCTACCTTGGCAACAGCCAAGTTTGCAACAACTTTAACTTTGGTGCATGTGTGTTTAGCGGTTGCAGGGCCCTGCACATCTGCTCCATCTGCTTCAGGGCCCACCCCAGGTCCACATGTCCCAAGAAGGGGTACAAACGCCTATGACTAGCCGACTGCGACATCAACCTCCTGGCTCTCCTGTTACGGGACCATCCGGTGCCAGGGTTCGTGGACTTCCTGATCACGGGCCTCTGCTCCGGGTTTGACACAGGGTTGGTGGCACTACCCCATTCCACCTGGGAGTGCGACAACCTGCAGTCGGCCAGGTCAGATCCCACCGCTGTACAGGAACTCCTGAATTCGGAGGTAGAGAAAGGGTTCCTCTTGGGCCCCTTCAACCAGGTTCCTTTCTCGCGCTGGCGCATCAGTCCCATAGGCATCGTGGCCAAAAAAGATTCTAATAAAAAACGTTTAATTTATGATCTCTCCGCCCCCCATGATTCTGTCATCCCCAGCATCAATTCGCTCATCCCTTCGGAAGAATTTTCCATGACCTACGCATCCATAGACGAGGCCATTGCCCTCATCCTTAGCGCCGGGAAAGGCGCCTGGTTGTCCAAAACTGACATTGCGGACGCCTTCAAACTGCTGCCCATTGCCCCTCACCTTTGGCAGTTCTATGGCATCAGGTGGGAAGGCAGGTTCTATTTTGCCAACAGGTTGACCTTCGGCTCAAAAAGCAGCCCGTGGTTATTCGACCAATTGGCGCAGGCCCTGCACTGGATCCTGATCCACCATGGCAGCGCCCCAGCGGTCATCCATTACCTGGACGACTTCCTCCTCATCGAACCTCCGCTAGGTCAACCATCAGGGCTGCTCTCACTCCTGGAGATCTTTGCCGCCCTTTCCATTCCAATCTCGCAGGGGAAGACCGCGGGGCCGGTAACTTCCATCACCTTCCTGGGCATTGTCCTGGACTCAGACAAAATGGAAGCCAGGCTCCCAGAGGCAAAGCTGTCCCAGATACGGGAAGTCGTGGCCAGGGCCATCACCTCGTCCCAGGTGACCAAGGTCGAGCTACAGTCCATCCTGGGTCGGCTGAACTTTGCCTTAAGGGTCATGCCCCAGGGCAGGGCTTTCATTTCCCGGCTGCTCTCGCTCCTTCCCTCAGCCTCCGAACCCAGCAGCATTGTCCACTTGGACAGGGCTGCCATGGCAGACTTACGCATGTGGGACAGCTTTCTGTTATCTTGGAACGGTGTCAGCCTGTTTGTCCCCTCATGGTCCCAGTCGTCCACCAGGGTGTTTGCCGATGCCGCAGCATCCCGGGGTTTCGCGGCCATATTCGGGTCCCAGTGGCTGGCTGGCCCATGGCCTTCTCAGGTCAGTTCTGACCCTCAGTCCCTCAGCTCATCACCATTCCTGGAATGTTACCCCATCGTGGCGGCCGCTTCTGTCTGGGGTCACCTCTGGGCGAATTCCAGCGTCATGTTTGTGTCTGACAGCCAGGACCTCGTGGACATCATCTCCAAAGGCCGAGCTAAGTCGGCCAGGGTCATGTCCCTGTTGCGCAAACTGGTCTGGCTGGCCATGACCCATAACTTTCATTTTTCATGTTCCCATATCCCAGGTACCAGCAACACGGCGGCCGATGCCTTATCAAGGTTCAATTTTCACACCTTCTTTCAGGTATGTCCAGAAGCAGACCGGACCGGGGCCCGAATTCCCGGTTTCAGCGACCTGATGTTGGACTAAGGTCTCTGCTGGCAACCACCGAGGACCTCAGGCACCGATCCCTTTCGGTCAACACGGCTCGCAACTACGGCACGGGTTGGAACCACTTCCAGGCGTTTTCCAGGGTCCATCCCCAACAGGGGATGTCCTTCATTGAGTACATCATGGCTTTCATGGCCCATTGCCATGTCAACCTCAAGCTGGCACCCAGCACCATACGTTTGTACCTGGCCGGGGCACAGCACTTCTTAGCCCTTCAGAACCCAGAAGTACGCGCAGCGTTCACATCCCAAGCCGTCAAGGCCACGCTCAGAGGCATTGAGAAAAACAGTAAAGACTCCAACCCGTCCCGTCGGCCGGTCTCCGGTGAGCTGTTTAGGCAGCTGTCTGCAGCCCTAGATGGCAATCCTTTTGGCCATTTCACTAGCCTGGTCATCAAAGCCGCGATGTACCTAAGCTTCTACGGCTTCCTTCGTCCAGGAGAATTTTCAGTTCCTTCCCGGAAAACGGTCTTCCTGAAAAAGAAACAGCTATCCTGGAGCCAGGATCATCTGGTACTAAGCCTGCCTTCCACCAAGACGTCCCAGACCGGTCCTCCCGTACTGATCCGTTTCTTCAAGTCCGGGAACGCCTGGTGTCCGGTGGTGGTACTCCAACATCTCCTGGGTTACACACCATCTCCAGATCCAGAGTCTCCGTTGCTGCCATTCCAGGGGAACCCCCTTTCCACGCCACAGTTTGTCTCCCACATCAGATCCCTGGTCGCAGGGTTGGGGGTGGACCCCAAGACCATATCAGGTCATTCATTCCGCATCGGAGCAGCTTCAGCGGCTTCCAAGCACGGGACGCCTCCGCACGTCATCCGTCACATGGGTAGGTGGAGATCTGCCTGTTTTTCCCGATACATCCCGGATCCGCTGACTGAAACCCGACAGGTATTCCGTTCCTTGGCTTTGTAACCCTGTTTCACACGCATTAAACAGCAGCACTTCTCCTACCTGGTGTCTCTTTGGCCCTCTTTTTAGGCAGGCCCACGTCCCGTGGCTCCAGGCACACACCAGCCACTGTCCAGCCCCCTCCCGTCACCTTACTGACCGTGGCCGCGGCCACAAATAGTTAAGGCTGCATGCAGCCTGTTGTTGTGGGAGGGGCCAGGTCCCCTACTTAAACCCCCCTGCACGACTCACCATTCACCGCGTCCGCCACCGCACTTCACCCACCCGTTCCCCCCCCTTTCTTCCACTCTCCCTAGGGTTGGCCCTCTTTTTAGGCAGGCCCACGTCCCGTGGCTCCAGGCACACACCAGCCACTGTCCAGCCCCCTCCCGTCACCTTACTGACCGTGGCCGCGGCCACAATTGTAGGGTGTTCAGGGGTTATATAGTCGAGGTACGTGGATATGCAACCATCCACCTCTGGGATCTTTGCATAGGCTGAGCAGCCAGGGAAAGTCTCAGGTCTTGTGCAGGGGTCTCCCTTTTGGTTCCTTAGCTTTGGATCCAGTGAGTCATATATGCATGTTGCTTTGTCTTGTTTCCTGTACACCGTCCGTGACAACCGGCTTCCACCAAATGTAGATTGAGGCCTACGATACAACGGCTTCCACCAAATATTGTTTAAGGGGTTTGATATATCATCCAGAAAATTCTCATAAAGGGTTTCTATACACCTCTAGTCTCCTGTTAGCAAATATTCAATGAAAAAGATAGTCTTACCGGAAAGGTTCTCCTCACCACTTCGCTGCTGAGGAAGGGACAACCTTAAGCCTCTAGCTCTAACAGGACCCCGAACTTTGAAAGAGTGAGGACCAGCAGATAGTGCCGGAACCTCATACCACACTTCTCAACACCACGATAAGGTTAAAGTATATGGAATCTGTGATAGCCTACAGCAGAGACCGGGCTGCACATGCCAATTTTTTACCTACGTGGGATTTCAACAACCTGACCGCTCAAAAAAGTCTGGAGGTAATTTATAAAAACGCGACCCAGCAGAGCGACTGTGTGCAGCGAAGTGGTGAGAAGAACCTTTCATTGAATATTTGCTGACAGGAGACTTAACAAGACTTGAATGCTATTCGCTCAGTGGGACGCTACTGGTTGAATCTAGAGCGGGACGCCGCTATACCTGTTTGTTGTGGGACTATCACGCCACGGTGCCTTTTATAACTGTTACTTTGGAGCTTCAGAACTTTATCAGTGAGTTTGGGAATAACTCACAACAGTGACATTTGTAGTTTTCCCAGTGAACATTCAGCGTCCACGCTATTTATGCGTTTTTTATTGTGTGAATAATTTGTGATTTAGCAATCGATTGTACCATTTTATTGCAGTTTTATTTCAAGAATATGCCATAAAAAGTTAAATCTGAAGCGGGGCGCCGCTATACCTGTTTGTTGTGGGACTATCACGCCACGGTGCATTTTATAACTGTTACTTTGGAGCTACAGAACTTTATCACTGTGAATATTTACATGGTGTGTTCAATGAAAACATGGTAAAATGTCATTCTTTGTGTTATTAGTTTAAGCAGACTGTGATTGTCTATTGTTGGGACTTAGAAAAAGATCAGATTACATTTCATCACCAATTTGTGCAGAAATCCATATCCTTCCAAAGGGTTCACATACTTTTTCTTGCAACTGTATATGTGTGTTGCCTTTCCCTATTTGTCATTAGGCCTGAGGGAGTCTCCTGTTCATCCTTCCCTTTGGAGGAACAGGTAGACTCAGTCCTGACATTAGTTCCAGGGTCCTATAGGGGGAGATAGGATTCTAGGTATCCGGTGTATGATCTTGCCTACCTTTGGGGCCTATTCATACTAGCAGTTTGTCAGGACTGGAGTTAGAGTTTTCTCTAGCAGGTGTCCTTTTTCCTTCCCTAGTTTCCAGGCCTTATTCAGGTATCACCTTTTCCATCCTATGCTCGTTGTGGTGTTTCCCTCCCACACAGGAGCCTTACAATTTTTGGTTGAGTATCTGATGTTATCTGTATAATGGAATTTTTTGGGGTTGTGGCAATGCTGGCCCATGCCCAGTGCTGCCCTGCATCTCTTAATCTACTCTTCATCTTGCCTGCTGTGTGGACCCGTGTGCTCTCCTCTGCAGCAAGTCTGGATGCCAATGTTCCATGTGCCCACTAAATCCCCACTCCTCTGCTGCAGGCCACAGCCTGTGCTTTCTTTTTAGGTCCTCTGCCCTAGGGAGCACCCACTCCAGGCTCTTAATAGGACAGCGTGCTTGCACCCTTACTATTCCCCTCTTATGGCAGGTAACTTTGGGTTGTTTAAGTTGCCCTCCACTAGAGGAGAATGCCTAAAATTTAGGTTCCTAGATCGCTATTTTTCCAGCGAAGGTGTGCTTAACTGTTTGCCTGCCCCAAGTCATACAGGTTAGTTGACACTGTGGGTCCACACCCATTGCCTGTTACAGGTGCATTTGAAATGTCATGGCTTTATCCGTCTCCTCAATGGTAAATTAAACAGAACAATGATATACTTTTGTTTACTCAAAGCAGTCATTGAGTTTTAAAAAGCATTTATTGCCTCCCTTTAGGGCTGGGGAGGTACTGGTGTCATCAATTCATTGATATGTGGAGAATAGACGTGAGCTGGTAAAGATTTCCCTGCACTTGTTTATCATGCATTCATTTCATAGTGAATAGACTGTTTAGATCAGTGTGGAAAAACAGGATTAGTTTCCTGGCTACAAGGAAGCTTTTTCCCCCTGGCCACGTTCTGTAAAATTCGGGCATGCACATTCAGGCATTAGGACACATTCTGTTTTGTAATATGCGTTTCAATTTATCCAGACTTTTATATATAGAACTTTAGTTAGAGTTGATATTGTTAATTAAATGAATCATTTTTGATGATACACCTTTTTTGTATGATATAGCTATGGGTAAAGACTGCATTAACAAACAGTGTGTTTAAAAACACATTTCGGTAGCTTGTTGGGTGATAAAGTATCCAAAAATTCTGGATGGGGTCAGAATGTTGGCTCATATGATACACACAAGAGATGTCTGAAGAAAAAGTGGCTTGTTATTAACAAGCCTATAACATTCTTACTTTTAATTGAGAGCAGCAGCAGTACAGGGTGGATTTGGAAAGGGTAGGGTAATAAGAGGCACAAGGCCGCAATGGTAGTGGCAGCAGAAGCATCATTTCATGGAACCTTCAAAGCAGTAGGTTGCTTATCTATGAGTAGTACTAATATTAGTGGTAGTACTAGCAGATGCATAGCATTAATAATGTTGGTAGTAGCAGATTAGCAGCGAGGAACAGCAGCTAAAGTGACAGCAGCAGCCTTAAGCCCCTTTTAGACGAGCGAGTTTTCCCCACGGATGTTATGTATTGAAGTGAACACATAGCAACCGCACTGAATCCTAACCCATTTATTTCAAAGGGTCTGTGCACATAAGCATTGCTTTTCATGCATCATTTCTGCGTCACCTGAGAATCGAAGCATGGTTTATATTCTGCGTTTTATACCCAGCCATGGCTCCATAACAGTGATAGGGGCTTCAGTGAAAAATGCATTCCATCTGAATGTAATCTGGATACAGTCCGGGTGCAATGCATTTTTCATTGATGTTTGCTAGGAGATGTTGTTTGTAAACCTTCAATTTTTTTCACATGCATGAAAAACGCATGCATCCAAACTGATTGCACTGGCATGGAAAAAACTGAAACACTGTACGCAATTGCTACCAACACTCACTAAACTTGCTTGCGAAATCGCGTCAGTTTCAATAAATCCTGAGACATTCCACAATGCTCGTGTGAAAGGTATGTAACATGTTGGTAGGCAGGTAGTAGCAGCTTCAGATGTATGGAATATGTTGGTAGGCAGGCAGCAAATGTGGTATGATGGAGGCAGCAGAAGCTGTATGAGACATGATGGTAAGCATGTATCAGGATAGGCATGAAGGCAGCAGCGGCATGATGATGGTATCAGATGTACACAACATGTTGGTAGGTGGAATGAAGACAACAGCAAGATGATGGAGGCATCTGCAGCCTTACTGAACATGATGGTGGGTAGGCAGCAGCAGTGGAATGAAGGCAACAGGGGCATGATGGAGGCATCAGCAGCCATACAGAACATGATAGAAGGCAGCCAACATAATGGTAGGCAGTACAGAATGCAGTGGCCAGGTGGGACATTGTCAGCAAGGCAAGATCTAGTAATCTGCCTGAGCTGGAGGAGTGTAAAAATCCTCTTGAATCCAGGCTTAGTTTGTTAAGAATAGTGATGTTTTGGTCACTGGTGAAGGACAAAGGTCCGTTTGCGTTCCGCTACGCATTCTGCAGCACTGAAAACCCTCTCTGGAATGACACTGGAGGATGGCCAAGAAAGAAGGAAGAGCTGTGCTATGCCAGTTCAGGCCACTGTTTCAGTCTGCCTGCCCAGAAATACATGGGGTCAGGGAACAGTGTATGCACCGGAGACAGGCCAGTGTGTAGTTAGGCCTTAAATATGGAGCTGAGGCAAGAGGTCTCAACTTGTTGACTAGCCTCAGCCTGGTGTGGCACAGGAAAAAAAAAATCTACGTATATTGAGAAGACTGAACAGACTGCTGGTGCTGCTACTGCTTCTGTGGCACCTGCTGCTTGTGGCAGCCAGAAGTAGGGGTGGGGTGAGGGGTGGGGGTGGCTTTGTGAAGAGCGGAGTCATGGCCATGTTGCTGGGTGTGCTGAATCTCCGCTCTTACAAAAAACGTTGACCCAATCCCCCATAAATTAAATATTGTGCGTCTCTGCCTATAACAGCTGCTCCAGGTGTCCACCGTGGAGTGCAGATTGCCACACAGCAAAAATCACAAAGAACTGCCGGATTCTCCTCCACGTGAGAGTACAAGGCACTGCTACAATGGTATGGCAGCGATTACTCCACCAGCAACGTGTTTAGGTGGGCGTTTGGCTTGTAGAAAAGCTAATTCTTGATGGAGAAAAGTTTTTTCATGGCCAAACTTGGCAGTAATACAGTTCTCACAATGAAGCGGAGAACAAGGACGAGGAGGAATATTAGCATGAGTAGAAGAAACTAATGATGATGAGGACAAGGGCATTGTATTGCTTGTGGATGCTGGTTGGCTGCCACACAGTGGAACAGGAGAAGGAGGACAGACTTGTTCTCAATTGGAATGCTGGTCAGTTTGCTGCAATTTGCTGCAATAGAGCTCTGTTATCTGTGATTTTGTTGGCATGAATACAGCCTATTTTATTCCTGCAGATCTTGGACTCTACCTTGTGGAGAAAAACGCTATATGGAAGTTACTCACACAGAAATAGAAGCAACTGAACTTATCCTAGCTATGGCATGTTCTGGGCCTAACGAGTCCACAGTGTCAGTGGTATCAACGGATCCTGAAGCAGACATTGGCCTGCCTGGCTGTTCTTTGGAAGGTACATTGGTTCTACACTTTATTGCTGCTGCTGTCAACATCTCCCTCCCCCTCTGATGTTGTTTCCTTAGCACCTCTATCCAACGCCCAGGTCTTGTCCAGCACACATTCGGAGTCCACACCCTCCCTGCCATTTTTATTAGACTGTGAGATATCATGATGGGCTCTTTTTGGCCCCCTCCCCTGCTATGAATTTTCACTGACTGCCACTGTCGCTACCTATAGCACCAATGTTGTGGCTAAAGGTGCCACTATTACCACTGTCAACACAGCTATGCATGGGGTCCCTAGCCTCCTTCTGAACTTCTTTCTCACTGCAGCGTAAATGATGACTTCTCGAAGACAAGTCATTAGCAGGGAAACTCTCTTGACTGTCTGCTGTAGAGCGTGGTGCGGTTTATTTGTTACTTACTTGGAAAATGGAAGGAGCCCCACAAGAAAGGGGTAATGTTGCGCTTTTCCCAAACCAACAGGGACAACTGTGGACTATTACTACTACTTATGCGGCTACTACCAACATTATGGCCCTAGGTCTTTCATTTGGAATCCTTCCGTATTCCTGACCGTTTTTGGGCCTAAGTCTATGCAGTCACACAAAGTATGGAACAGTTTGAAAATCTGTTTTCTGGAACTTAAAGACAGGGAAGTGTAGTACAAATTCCAGATTCAGGAAAATGCTCTCTCTAGTGTAAAATAAAAGTTGTCAGCCTACTATGTGATTATTTTCCCCTCATCATCACACCAACACTTGAACTGCTTGTAGATGCACCAACACGGATTGCGGACTAGTACATCGCGTTATCACTTATGACTCAAAATGAAAACATAAATGAGGAAAACAAAACTAATAATAATTGGAGGGGTTGTGTAGGCCAGAAATATTGATGCTCTACCATCAGGAAAGGTCATCAAAATCTGATCGACGAGGGTCCGACACCCGGCACTCCCACAAACAGCTGTTTGAAGAGGATATGCAGGTCCACGCGAGCATTGCTATCTATTCTTCTCACTATAACATTTAAATTTCAATTTACTAGCAACGCCATCATTAAATAAATTATACAAATTACCACTGGATATCAAGAACAAAGCAAACAACTACAGAGTGCTGCGATTTCTCTTTTGCTTTCTCAATAACGAGGGTACTACAGGCTGGTACCCATCACTGCTGGCACCACCACTAGCTGAATATCTTCTCCTGTAAGTGCTGCTTTAACTTCTTTCTATTTTTGTGCTAACAACTGAGCCACATTCAACTCTATGATAGATCTGTCTGTTGTTTTAGAATTCCCTACAGAAGTAAATGATACAGTTGCCCTTCCAAGCAGAGGTTGCAAATCTAACTATAAAAACAAAACAAATCATTAATTCTTAAATACTAGTAATCGGGTGTAAATTTGTATTTTTTTATTTATTTTTTTAAGGTTAGACACACATACACAAAATTATCAATGGGATAACAATTACACCATGAAAACTTACTGGAATGGCTGAACAAATTGAAAAACATCTCCTTGGTAGTCACCTGGTGGTCACACACACAGATGATTCTAAACCTGTTATGGGCTTCAGGCTGTTATTTTGACCATTACAGATATGTTTCGTTCTGCTTTGTGATTGGTAGAGGTCTATAATTTACAGGTATATAAGGCATATACATTGAGCACTAATCCAGACAAGAAAACAATCTTCCAATACTGTAGCTATCTCTCAGTAACATGGCTGAGAAGATTTCTCTTCTTCTCCTGCTTTTTGTGGTGGGATCCGTGACGAGTGTTCCTCTATCTCCATCATTACAGGTAAGGTCATTTCTTATGTCTCCAGTAAAATTAGTGTCTTCTCAGATGTCCTGACAGTCTCTGCACATGTTAGAAGGACAGAAGAAACTTATTTGACTGTCCCATTCCTATGGAAGGATTTAGCAGAAATCTATGAAATGCTGTCAAATTAACCCCAATCAGATTGTATTCTTTTTATACTATTATATTAATGAAGCTATATATTTTTCATGATTGGAATTGTAGTGTTACTAATGACTGCATGTGTTTCTTCTCCAGCTTTCCATACCTGGATTAAATGAATATGGTAAGAGCTCCTCAGCGTTATTTGGGCTATACTTCAGTGTCTGTACCACTATTCTTCAAGTGTGTCTTTAGTGTCTGGTATTAGTTTAACCCCTTAAGGACCAGGCTCATTTTCACCTTAAGGACCAGGCCATTTTTTGCAAATCTGACCAGTGTCACTTTAAGTGCTGATAACTTTAAAACGCTTTTACTTATACAGGCCATTCTGAGATTGTTTTTTCGTCACATATTGTACTTCATGACACTGGTAAAATAAAGTCAAAAAAATTAATTTTTTTACATAATAAAATACAGGGGTCAAGTCCTGGGAAAAAAAGTGTGGGAACTCACCCAAGATCCACTGCAACCCCCCCCCCCCTCCAAAAAATAAAAAAGCACAGAAAATCTAGCATGCTGTAATTTGTGTCGCTGCGGACTAAAAAATAAATTAAAAAAATAGCACTTTTAGAAAAGTTTGTCCTGGGATTCGATCTCATGACCTCTACACAGCAGAAGCAAGGCATATGCCCTCACAGCTATGAAAGCTGTCTAGCTTGCTACTTAAAAAAATATATATATAAGACTTCTACTGTAGGTAACTTTGCCCACTGTGTATGGATGTAGCAGAGCTGGGTGTGTTGGGGCAGCTGTCATGTGTATGGTTGTACACTAGTTATCAGTACACAAGGTATCAGTAGAAGTATCAGAAAAAGAAAAAAAAACACTTTTAGTTTTTCCTGGGATTCGAACTCATGACCTCTACACATTACAGGCAAGGCATTTACCCTCACAGCCATAAAAGCTGTTGAGGTAGTTGCTTAAAAAAAAAAAACTAAGACTTCTACTTATACCTAGTGTACTGATACCTAGTGTACAACCATACACATGACAGCTGCCCCAACACACCCAGCTCTGCTACATCCATACACAGTGGGCAGCTGTCATGTGTATGGTTGTACACTTGGTATCAGTAAACTAGGTATCAGTAGAAGTCTTATAAAAAAAAAAAAAACACTTTTAGAAAAGTTTGTCCTGGGATTCGAACTCATGACCTCTACACATTACAGGCAAGGCATTTACCCTCACAGCCATAAAAGCTGTTGAGGTAGTTGCTTAAAAAAAAAAAAACTAAGACTTCTACTTATACCTAGTACCTAGTGTACTGATACCTAGTGTACAACCATACACATGACAGCTGCCCCAACACACCCAGCCCTGCTACATCCATACACAGTGGGCAGCTGTCATGTGTATGGTTGTACACTTGGTATCAGTAAACTAGGTATCAGTAGAAGTCTTATAAAAAAAAAAAAAACACTTTTAGAAAAGTTTGTCCTGGGATTCGAACTCATGACCTCTACACATCAGAGGCAAGGCATTTACCCTCACAGCCATAAAAGCTGTCAAGGTAGCTGTTTAAAAAAAATAAAATAAGACTTCTACTTATACCTAGTGTACTGATACCTAGTGTACAACCATACACATGACAGCTGCCCCAACACACCCAGCTCTGCTACATCCATACACAGTGGGCAGCTGTCATGTGTATGGTTGTACACTAGATATCAGTACACTAGGTATAATTAGAAGTCTTATATTTTTTTTTTTTTAGAGGTCGTGAGTTCAAATCCCAAGACAAACTTTTCTAAAAGACATTCTAAATGATCTCGTAGTGAAGGAGATGATGTCATTAGGGGGCGGGGCGCCATGAGAGGAGTCGCAGGCAGCGGCACCGCACAGACAGCTTCCTCTCAACTGAAGCCGCCCCTCCTCCCTTAACCTGCCCTGCACAGTGCGCTCCGTCTCCCCCTGTGAATCTGATTCAGCCGTGTTCTCCTGGCTTGAGGCTGAAAGGGAACGGCGTTCCTGCCATGAAAAAAGTGCAGGAACGCCGTTCCCATGCGTTCCCCCTCCACTCGACCCCTGATAAAATACCTAATTTACGAAAAATTTGCAAATTTCAAAGTTTTTTTTGCCTAATTTTCCATTTTAACCCATTTTTTCCACTAACAAAGCAAGGGTTAACAGCCAAACAAGACTGTATCTTTATTGCCCTGACTCTGCCGTTTACAGAAACACCCCATATGTGGCCGTAAACTACTGTACGGCCACACAGCGGGGCGTAGAGTGAAAGGTGCGCCGTATGGTTTTTGGAAGCCAGATTTTGCTGGACAGTTTTTTTGACACCATGTCCCATTTGAAGCCCCCTAATGCACCCCTAGAGTAGAAACTCCAAAAAAGTGACCCCATTTTAGAAAGTACGGAATAGGGTGGCAGTATTGTTGGTACTAGTTCAGGGTAGATATGATTTTTGGTTGCTCTATATTACACTTTTTGTGCGGCAAGGTAACAAGAAATAGCTTTTTTGGCACGTTTTTTTTTTTTGTTATTTACAACATTCATCTGACAGGTTAGATCACGTGGTAATTTTATAGAGCAGGTTGTCAAAGACGCAGCGATACCTAATATGTATACAATTTTTTTTATTTATGTAAGTTTTATACAATAACTTCATTTTTAAAACCAAAAAATTGTTTAGTGTCTCCATAGTCTGAGAGCCATAGTTTTTTCAGTTTTTGGGCGATTATCTTGAGTAGGGTCTAATTTTTTGCGGGATGAGATGACAGTTTGATTGGCACTATTTTGGGGTGCATATGACATTTTGATCGCTTGCTATTACACTTTTTGTGACGTAAGATGGCAAAAAATAGCTTTTTTTACACCGTTTTTTTTTTTTTTTTTACGGTGGTCATCTGAGGGGTTAGGTCATGTGATATTTATATAGAGCCGGTCGATACGGACGCGGCAATACCTAATATGTATACTTTATTTTTATTTATGTAGGTTTTACACAATGATTTTATTTTTGAAACCAAAAAAATGATGTTTTAGTGTTTCCATAGTCTAAGAGCCATAGTTTTTTCAGTTTTTGGGCGATTATCTTGAGTAGGGTCTCATTTTTTGCGGGATGAGATGACGGTTTGATTGGTACTATTTTGGCGTACATGCGACTTTTTTGATCACTTTTATTACCTTTTTTGGGAAGTAAGGTGGGCAAAATTTCAATTTTCTCATAGTTTTTATTTTTTTATTTTTATGGCGTTCACTGTGCGGGGAAAGTAACATGGCCGTTTTATAGATCAGGTTGTTACGGACGCGGCGATACCTAATATGTGTAGTTTATTTTATTTTTTTAATTTTTATTCAGTGATAAATGTTTTTTTTTTTTTATCTTAACTTTTTTCACTTATTCTTTTTATTTTTTGACCCAGACCCACTTGGTTCTTGAAGATCCAGTGGGTCTGATGTCTGTAAAATACAGTACAGAAACTATATAGGTTTCTGTACTGTATTTTACTTACACTGAACAGATCTATGCTTTCAGCACAGATCTGTTCAGCACCATGGACAGCAGGACGCCTGAGCAGGCGTCCTGTTGCCATGGGAACCTTCCCCGTCTGCTCAGTTATGGTCAGAACTTTGCAGACGGGGAAGGGTGAGGACGGGGCTTCGGGGGGCTCTCTGGGGGCTCTCTCCCTCTCCATCGGGGGGCTGCAAAGGCACAGCAGCCCCCCGATCGGAGAGGGAGGGAGCTCCCTCTTACTGTTAACCTTTTCCATACAGCGGTCCGTACGGACCGCTGTATGGAAAGGGTTAAACGGCTGACATCGCATCAACGATGTCAGCCGTTTATACCAGGGTGCCAGCAATGTGCTGGCACCCTGGTATACCCACTGTACACCAACGATTACGCAATAGGAGGCGGGCGGGGGATCGCGATCCCGCCTGCCGCACAGCCCGCCTCCCGCAACGCGGGACCGCGGGGATCAGAAACTGCAAAAAGCGCAGCAAACCGCAGGTCTGAATTGACCTGCGGTTTTCTGCGATCGTCGATGCGGGGGGGGCAAATGACCCCCCCCTGCATTGTTACAGGATGCCGGCTGAATGATTTCAGCCGGCATCCCGTTCCGATTAACCCCCGCGGCGCCGGCATCGCTATTTAAAGCCATGACGTACCGGTACGTCATGTGTCCTTAAGAACTCGGGAAACATGCCGTACCGGTACGTCATGTGTCCTTAAGGGGTTAATTAAAATCATACTTATTTTTCTAGTAAATTCTTAGAACATAGTCAGGCATTTCTTATAAAATAAAAAAAACAGATTGCCTAACCCTGAGAAATGGTTATTTTCGTTTGTATGAAGATAAGGTTTTTGGTGCACTTTGGGCGGAGCCTTTCAGTTCAGTGCATTATTGCTACATCAGTAATGCCTCCCAGTGTTGCCTTCTCTAGTCCAATTGACAAGCCCTAAGACTTCAGAGTGAGTAGCGATGACACAGGGTAAGTCAAACGGACTGAAAGAAGTCGCCTCACCCACAGTGCACAAAAAACGTTAGTTGCATAGAAATTAACTATAGTTTTTTGCTAAAGATTCAGCATCACTCCTGATTCATTCATTTAGATTAGAGATGAGCGATTTTCCTAAAATTAGTTTTGGTTTCATTTGTTAGATCAGACTAAGAAATTAGATTCTGGTACAAACCCTATTTACATTGATCAAACATGTTTTAAAATGTCTGGAAAATGTATTTGTCTAAAAATTTTACCCAACTGAATCTGAAATTTTAAAAAAATCTGATCAAATTTCTATTCTAATAAATTGTTTAGATTATCTTTAAATTAAATCTCTGCTCATTCTGAGTTTAGTAGCTCTGTGGATGGTCCTATTGGTGATTGATATCTCGGTATACACACTTATACAGGGAAGGCTCTCAGTCACTGATAGGACTGACCATTTGGCTATTGAGCTCAGATCAGAGAATTAAAAGAATAAATTACAAATTTTTATAAATCCTTTCCGACCAATCTGCTCAGCCGCTCCTGCTCTATAACATCCTGCCTGCAGATTGCTTTCAGAAGCCAAAACCAGGCGTTTGAATCTTCCTATAACCTGACCCTTTAGTTTCATGCTTGCCCTATTAGATTCAATCTTAGCGCATGCGCAGTATAGACTAATTGATCCTGGCTGGCCAAAAATAACTGTATTGCAATCGCGCAGATTACATAATGTTTAACCTGAAAGTGAAAAGTCTTGACATTGTAGGTACTGGAATCAGAGACCAGATTTTTCACTTCCCACTACACTTAGAAGTGAAAAGACTTGGCATCTGGTCTCTAATTCCAGTACCTACAATGTCAAGACTTTTTACTTCTAGGTGTAGCAGGACATAAACAGAGCATGCACAGTATTGTTTTTTTATTCTCAAATTTCACAAAAAAATTATCTTAATTCTGCCCCATGAGAACTCAATTGCTTTATTTATTTCTTATTTTATTCATCAATATACTTCTCATTTCCAATCAACAGAAAATACATTAAATGTGATCAAGAAAATTGCAAAATCAGGCCCAGGTAAGATGAGGTCAAGTTTAGTATATCTGGTAATTAATCATCAATGAAAGCTGAAGTGTCTTATTGTGTATTATAATGTATGACAAAGGGATTGGATGTATAACACTCTTACATTTTGGGATTTATATTTCTATTATTTTCCCATTTTTCAGTTACGTCTTAAAGTCACAGATGATTTATTTATTTATTTTTTCTGTGACTTTATTAGTCAATTAACTAATGGGGCAAATAATAGAAAGATAAATCACAGACTGTTAGGAAGTTGAAATTCGAATCCCATTAAAATAAATTGCAATACAGAATAAGAAAATTCTAATTCCGAGGTTTTATTGAGTGATAGTATTCTAATTAATATAAGAATTATAATGAATAGTAACATTCTAATTATAACGAATAGTAATATTATACATTGCTGATAAATACATGACATGATTCCTTCATTATATAAATGCTTTTAGTTACAGATTCTAAAGCATCAGAAGAACCTGAAGGAACCTTTGCCAAGATAATCAAGGTCAACAAAGGTAACAGCTTATTTTCCCTGGTCAATAAAAGTCATGAGTTATAGACATTACGCATTTACATTAAGGAATAATTTTAGAATGTTTTTTAAAGAAAACCTTCTAATATAATTTCTATAGTGTATTTGACATAGTGAAAACCATAATCATTCCATTGTTACAAGAATCAGGTGCTTCAAGAGTATGTCCACCAATTACTAGGGATTAGTGCCATACATAGATAATTAATGATATACATCAATCAATTTGCACTGACCCCTGTGATGGCCATGCCCATAACTTAGCTGTCATTCAAACTATGGCTTGGCCAACAGCTATCCATTTAAACGTATACACTATTTAAACGTCACTATTACTATATGGATACCACAGTGGTTAGTATTGTAGAGGTCACTATTACTATATGGGTACCACATGGGTTAGTATTGGAGAGGTCACTATTACTACATGGGTACCACAGAGGTTAGTATTGTAGAGGTCACTATTACTAAATGGGTACCACACAGGTTAGTATATTAAAGGTCACAATTATTATATGGGTACCACAGGGGTAAATATTAGAGAGGTCACTATTACTATATGGGTACCACAGGGGTTAGATTTGTGAGCTATACTTTTTACTATATTTATATAAGATCTCATAGAGGGACTGCATAGTAAAACATCAATTGTTATAGATGACAACTAAGTGTGTAAAGTAATTATGATGTAAGAGGAGACTATACTGCTACAGATGAATCTGGAAGATAAGTTATAGGATTAGGCAGAGATGGAATAAAAGAGGTTTAACATTGATAAATGTACTGTTATGCAGATGGGAAAGGGAAAATACAAGTCACCAGTACATACTAACTAGGAGAATACTTTTTAAAACTGATACAGAACCTTAAGAGGGTTTTTGGCACTTTAATATTGATGACCTATCCTCGTGGGTTTACCACACAATAAGCCTGCGATAGCTGTAGTGGATATGGTATTGGGAGGTATTGCTGGAACTACAGAGCACCAGCCATTGTTGTAGAGCATGGATTTGGTCACTGTAGACCCAGGGCTGAACCTAGCATTTCCGTTGCCTGAGGCGAAAACTGAAACAGGGCCCCCCTAATGCCAATTTGTTAACCTAACCCATTTGCCACAATGAAAGCGATCATTGCCCATGTCCCCTCCGCTGCCCCCCTCTTGCCCCTACCTGGTGCTGCCTGAGGCCTCACCTGGCAACATTGGTGGTGCATCCCTGTATAGACCTGCTACAACTTCAGTGAATGAATCATCTGGAGGGGTTCTACAACCTGATAAAATGCAATATTCATATGTCACTTATGTAAAATGCAATGGGACCACACAAACCTTAAGTCTCCAAACAAACCATAACAGAAACACTAACTAAACAGGCAATAGTTTGGTTCTGAAGCCGACAGAATTCTAAATATAGCTATGAAGAATAATTTAGGCTGTAATTTATGATCATCACAAAGTATCCACCTAAGGTGATTTCAAAACAGTCTTCCAAAGTAAATTGGTTGCTTTCACTATCATATATATATATATATTTTATGTTTAACTATATTGTATATTAATAACATGAAGAGCATATTAATGGACCTAATTGAGAATATGTTGAGAGAATATCTCTGTATGGAGTAGTTTTTAGAAACTAAACATATAACGGAATCAGATCTGCAGCAGTAGTATAAATGATACAAGTTATTTTATACATTTTCAATCTTACTGTACTTTACAGAAAAAGTTGAACTTTGTGTTCAACCATTGACTCATTTTCTGTGTTGTCCATGGGTCTAAAAGACTAGATTAGACAACTAAGTGAACTTTATATTTGATTTGTACAGTAAGGGTAAATACTGCATTTAAAATGTCACCATCTTCTTTATTTAGAAAATGACATAAACTTACATCAAGGTGACATGTTGGAAACAACTGGACGCAGCGCTACGTCCTGCACAGGGTGCTTGTGGCCCAAATCTGCCAATGGGACGGTCAATGTGCCTTATTCGTTTGCCTCCAATTATAGTAAGATTTTTCAAGTCATATCTAACTTGGCCAACTAGACAGTTTTACCGTAGATTCATCATTGTATAAATACTCTTTTAACCCCAGGTATTGGGAGCCTCAACTTGTTTAAGACATCAATGGAGGAATTTGAAACCCTCACCTGTGTGAGGTTTGTGCCTCGGACAACAGAGAAAGACTACCTCAATATTATGACTTCAAGGGGGTAGGTTCTATTATTTAGGCTTTTTCAAGTTTAATTTACTGGAAGTGTCTATATAATAATGTAATCTATGATTATTAGTGTGAAACAAGTAAAGAAATGAAAATTTATATCTACTATTGTGTGTGAAGCTTGGTGTACCTATACTAACCTAAAAGTGAATTCCATAATGGAGTCTTATTATTTCAGTCTTAACATTTAACGGCACGTGGTATTTCACCTTGTGCGCACAATAGCAGTGTTTAAAATATTGTCTTTGATCATGGATTTTAAACATTTCAAGTCTACCTTTTAGATATTAGTAGCTAACAGCAAAGGTAGACTCCAAACATGTAACCAGATTTCTATTATTTTTGAGTGTCTGTGATGACACACAAGGCATAAAATATATACTATATTAAAGACCCATTGTAGTAAGCCAGCCCAGCTAGTCCATGCACCAGATTGACTGGGTTTTTGGAGGAATGAGTGAGCTCATCCAATTTTCCTCATCCTATTAGATGACTAGATTTAGTCACAGTTATAAATATATTAATGAAGCTGAAGGAAACTGAAACTCACTGCGGACGACCTATGAAGTTGTCAGTAGAATAATAGAAGTTAACTATGGTTTGTATTTGCACATAGTCATGAATGTATTACACTACAACACGGTTTGTGAGCCTCTGTGTTAAAAGCTGATGAGATGTTACATCCCTCACTAATAGATCAATATTAACCACAATTACACCTAATTGTAGCGCTGTTATAGTGGGAACCAATACGTTTATTTGCTATGAATCAGAATATCAGTAATTAATTTGATGTTTTTCTACATTAATATCAGCTTTATTTCTTATGCGTTATTATTATTTTGACCAATCTGTCAATACTATAACAAATAATAAAAATGTTTTATTTATATTCAGATGTGCATCATTTGTGGGCCGGATAGGTGGAGGTCAGATGGTTGCAGTAGACATGGCTGGCTGTATGTACAGAGGAATTGTACAGCATGAGCTAAACCATGCCCTGGGGTTCTACCATGAGCATACAAGGAGTGACCGGGATAACTATGTCACCATCATGTACCAGTACATATCACCAGGTAATTTCCAATTTTTTATTTTTTTATTTGCGGAAACTTCCTTTACCTGCATTGGATGCAGATTTCACATTGAATTAGGTGCAGAGTCAATTCTGTAAATGAAATCCAACACACATGGACAAAGCCTTATAGAGATTCTTTGTCTTGTAGGTCAAGTTATAAATTTTAATAAACAAAACACCAACAACCTTGGGCTTGAGTATGACTATAAATCAGTGATGCATTATGACAGGTAAGGTCATTAGCTCATTACTTGTTGGTAAAATTAATAATACATGGCAGCTATAAAGACTATAGTAAAATTCTGTAATATCCTTTTCTATAATGTATGATACAGTACAAATTTTGATGTTTCTACCTTTATTTGTTCTTTTTTTTGGACAGTTTCGCTTTTTCAAACACATCAGGACAACCCACCATTGTGACCATACCGGTCCCAAACATCCCAATTGGGCAAAGAGATGGACTGAGTGTTCTAGATGTCTCTAAAATCAACCGGTTGTATCAATGCAGTAAGCTTTTGCAGGTCTACAGATTTAAAAAAGTTACATACAAGAGCCATCACAGTCATTGATTGTGTTGTGTTTCCCCTTTCAGATGCCTGTGCTTATTTACTTAATGAAAAGAATGGAAGTCTAACCTCCGCCAACTACCCATCAGCATACCCGAATAATGCTAGCTGTGTTTGGCTGATCAGAACACCATCAGATCAGGTACCGTAGTGAAAAGGCACAACTATTGACAAAGAACCAGAGCTCCTAATTTTTTTTACATTAGACCATTTTTCCTTTAAATATTCAATGTCTAGTATACAAGGAAGGAGATGTTATACCATGATAAATTGTCGTCTACAGTCTGGAATAATCATTGATGTTAAGTTACAAACATAGAATGAATTATCCAACAGTTATTAGTAGAGATGAGGGAATCGATAATAACAAATTCCCAGAACATCTGTGTTCAGGAGAATAGAAATATTTTCTAATTTTGGATGGCTCGGTCAAAATGGTGGCCATCATTGTACAGGACGGAAGACAGAGAAAAACTATATCTACTCTCAAAATAGAATACATTTCTTAATAAAAAAAACAATAAAAAAGCAGTATGCTTGTTATTACTGGCTAACATCCATTTACCCAAAGTCTTGTATGTCACCATCAATTTGACATTTCTAATGCTGTCTTGACCTTCAAGAGCTTGAAAGAGATTTGATACAGTCTTAGGAGACCACAGAGTGTTATTCACAACTTTTAATGGCATATGAGGCACTTTGGAATCGGTTTGATTCTATTTTATTTGGATCTGAAATTAATAATTTGTGTGAACAGAGCACCAAATTTTATTAAATAAGCAGCTATTGTCCTTTTATGAGAAGTTTTACCATCAACTAATCCTATGTCATTATTTGTATCTATAGATGTGTTTAATTTTTTAGACCCCTCACTATAAAATTACCAGTAGTTTTCCAACTTTCATGATGTTTGTGTTTCTTCACCTCGATGTTCTAACAACCTTCAGCATTCTAGCTACTGTGAACCTTCAACTCCCAGCATGCAAAAATGCTTGGCTGTTCCCACAACTTCCATAGAAGTGACTGGAGCTTTCTGGGAGTTGTAGTTTCAGAACATCTGGCGTGCCGGAAGTTGCTGATCCCTGCTTTAACACTTTAAAGTTTCATTGCTTTGACAAATCAACAGACATCGGGTCATTGTGGTCTATCTACAATTAGGTTAAATAGCTCTTCATTATTAATATTGGTGCTGACTCACACAACTGGTTTGATTGTCCTTTCCTTTCATTATTTCTTTAGGTTACATTGAACTTTGTTGCCTTTGATGTCCAGTCGTCACCCAATTGTATATCTGACTATATTAGGATTTATGATGGTCCCACTAAGAAAGATCCCCTGTTGTTGGACAGAACTTGTGGGACTGGGTTGATTCCTCAAATTATTGCCTCTACTAACCAGTTACTGGTTGAGTTTTCCAGTGACAGCAGTGTTGCTGGAGTAGGCTTTAAAGCCACATACAGCACAGGTACACTATTACTTTCTAGAGTTTATAGTTTATCTTGGTATATTGTTTTTAACTTTTAATTTTAAAACTTAAAGTGGATACTTAATCAGAAAATGGCCTAATGTTTGAAGTTTATTTGTTAATTTTTTTTATAAGTTTTAGTAGCTTTTTTTTCCATGCCACAAGCTATATTAAGCCAAAATCATGCAGCTATCACTAAGTAATCATATAGAACTTCTTCCTGTTCTTTGAAGATCATTTTTTAGCACTCAACTCATTATTACCCACGCATGACTACAATGACTATATCACTTATCCATGAATACTTCGAGATACACAATTTACAATATGTGATGGTTACAAGTAGCATTTATGGACCCACTGAACCTAATAACACATAAAAAAGTATCTAAAAAATCTTAGAGTACCATTGTAAGGTTTTAGCTACAAAGTAATTTTTTATGGGGCTCCGATTTTCTGAAAAAGGCTCCAAATTCTCAACAGCTAAAATCAAATATAGTTTTACATTTATTTCTCTTTTTATTCTTTAGACTACGATTTTAAACGGAATGGACAACAAATATAAAATAAGTTGTATATGAATATTCTACTTCAATAACGATATTAAATTATATTTTCCACAGTGCAATGTGGAGGAGCGTTCTATGCACCGGAAAGAAACTTTACATCCCCTGGTTACCCCAATTCCTACCGCCCAAACATGAATTGCATCTACACCATTACAGCTCCTGTTGGAAAGAAGGTAAAGTATTCTTTTCAACTTGTCCAAAGCTTCCCCTAAAATATATATTTTTTTTATTATTTCAGTTATCCTAGAATTTCTCTCTCTATTTTTATCTATATTTCGAAAAACATATCAGTGTCACAATTTTACGAAATATTTCCACATAATTTTTACTAAATACAGAAATAAAAATTTGATAAATAAAAATGATATGGAAAATCTTGGAGTCGGATCACCTTGTGATATGATATTACAATGTACACTTTTGCTCTTTATAGATTTCCTTCAAGGTTGCTGATTTTCAGACAGAGGCTAGTCAGTACTGCATCTATGACTATTTAGAGATCCAGGATGGGTCCAACTGGAAGGGTCCATTCTGTGGGAACTATAAAATCCCTTCCTTTACCTCTCAAGGCAATTCACTGTGGCTGAGATTTGTTAGTGATGACAGAACTCAGTTTAGAGGCTTCCAGGCATCATATAAATTTGGTGAGTACTAAAGCCTCATATTTATATTTTCTTAACAATTCACAGGACATTATACTTATAGGTGGACTATAAGAATGCCTTCACATGCTGCAGATTGAAAAAACAACTTCATGCCCCTGTATAGAGTTTACATTTTATTTAAATGAATTGAACAGATTTTTAGTCTTCAACAAAATCTGCAGAATTTCAAGGTGCTTTACAGTCATGCAATCAACATAATGTTATCTTGAGGAAAGACCAAGATATAGTCAACTTGCATGATATGTCATATAGTTCTTTTTAGAATAAAGTATAGAGGATGTTCTCTTTGGACAATGTCTACTTGTCAGAAGTTTCACTTGTTAAGATGCAGATGACAAAACATTCCTCTACAATTAGCTATAATCAGTAGGGAAACCTAACAGTAAGTGTTTAGTTTCTCTGTAGTGCCACCATAGACAGTATCAGATTGGTCCAGAGGAAATGTCAGTGGGCCCGAGCTCTCATACTATAACGGGCCCCAAAAGTCCATTGAAAGTCCATTGTCTGCTTTTAGCGACAGTAAATTCACACTAGGGTCTACTTACTTGAATCAAAACCTATTTGACTTTATTGATGTTATGAGGGTTTGGCCCTAAGAATGGTTTTCCTTGGTCAGCTCAAGGAGTCCTAGTCCAACCCTGACCATAGGACATATTGAGCATTAAACAATACCCATTAACTCAAGGGCTTGTATGTGTAATGAAAGATAAAACAGATCCCCCAGACATACGGATGTTTTTGCAAAAGCTCCCATTATGGTAAAGAATTGAGAATCCTGCACAGAGGATCCTTCTTTGTTCTACAATTCACTAAAATCTATATGAATACAGATATGGATGGCTTCTTTAAAATATATATTTTTTTTTGCCTAACCTTTGTTAGGGTTCTTCCATTAGGCAACTTCTGTCCA
Organism: Bufo gargarizans; assembly: GCF_014858855.1. Lineage (NCBI taxonomy): Eukaryota > Metazoa > Chordata > Amphibia > Anura > Bufonidae > Bufo > Bufo gargarizans. The sequence continues at coordinate 44,097 of NW_025334294.1, forward strand.
CACATGCAAGGATTGATGCTATGCAAGTTGCTCAACACTGCCTTCTTAACAACCCGAGACACACCTAGTAGGGAATAAATGATCGCTACTATGATTGTTTGCCCCATTCAGTTTTCACATTGTTGGCAGCACAACCCCAGTTTATACACGACCATGTGCTGCCAAGTACTGTACGTGAAAGATGTGATCACCCTACAAGCAATATTTTTATATTCCTGATAATCGGCCTGTGTAGAGGTCCCCAGGACTTCAGGCAGTAAGCGTACCACATTTTGAGCCATTGCTGGGACCTCCAATGATTTGCTGGTAAATGTGAGGTAATACAGTAAACAATGTTACATTTTCCATTCCACGGCTGCTAAGAAGCATTACAGTTTTGATTGAATACAGTGGGATTTCTGTGTAATAACTAAATGCAGAAAAAGATGATATTTGAACTGGTTTTCTACTGGCTAATAGATGAGGGTCCTTATGGCATCCCATTCCTCTTTTATGTCTGATTTTTTAAACTATTCTTTATATAATCAGACAAACCCCATTGTGCTATAAATAAAAATTAACTTCTCATTTTCTTATCACTTCATTGCTTTTCTATCGGTAATATGAATACAGTGGATTGAATTTGACATTTTTATTTGTTTTTCTTAATCCATGTCTTTTTCTCTGCAGTGTAACTGGGGATCGTCAGACACCGGAATACAGTGCAGTGTTACTAGTTTACTCTACCTCCTCACTGAAGTTATATCTAAGGGATGTTCTTGACTTTCTTTTACTTTAGAAAATTGTTCTTAATGGTAGTGTATAGACAATACATATGACTTCTCTGTCCATTATATACATGCCTTCTAAAAAAATAAAGTCTTGCTAATAAAGTTTCTAATTGCATCATCTATAATGGTAAATATACAGTTATTTTATGTGTACTAATAATGTATGTGTGATATTAGAGATGAACGAATTTCTCAAAAATTCGATTCGGTCAGTTCGCCGAAGTTCTCCAAAAATATTTGATTTGATCCAAAATCCGCAAGAGTAGAGATGGACTTGCTGTTCGCCCGGCAGTCGTTTGGCAGCGAACTTTGCTCACTCGCGGTTTGCAGAACATGCAAACATATGGCGATGTCCGCCGGCGCCATATTCTTTTGCATTGTACCAAACTTTGACCCATGACACATCCATCAGGTGGGACAGGACAGCAATTTTAGACTATACAGCACATGGACACAACCCCTACCCTATAAATATACCCGATCTGGCAGCCATTTTACATTCAGTTTTTTTGTTTTTGTAGGGAGAGGTTGCTATGTGGACCAGGGACAGACTGAAAAGTATTTTTGAGGACTAGTATAGGTGTGCTATAGAAAGGTGTTATACTTTCTATCACAACCCTAAGTATATAACACCTTTCTATAGCACACCTATACCAGTCCTCAAAAAGACTTAATATAATATACTTTCTATCACAACCCTAAGTATATATTATATTATTTTTTATTTTTTATATATTTATTTTTTGAGGACTGGTATAGGTGTGCTATAGAAAGGTGTTATATACTTAGGGTTGTGATGGAAAGTATATTATATTAAGTCTTTTTGAGGACTGGTATAGGTGTGCTATAGAAAGGTGTGATATACTGAGGGGTGTGATAGAAAGTATATTATAGTGCATTTGTATTGTACAGCAGTTAGGTGCAGTTCTGCTCAGATACCACAGCTAGATAGACGGACAAATGTTTTTGGATAAACTAATTGCAACTGGTGTGATAAACCTGTTGTCCCAAAAAAAAAAAAAAATGATTACGGTGCTCGATATACCTGAATCCACAAAATACTCATTAAGGGGTTTGATATTCCTGCTATAACAAAATACTGATTGAGGCCTGCGATACACTGGTTACCACCAAATATTGATTAAGGGGTTTGATATACCAGCTTCCAGCAAATACTCATTAAGGAATTCTATATACCTGTTTCCACAAAATATTGAAAGAGGGGATTTATATACCGGCTTCCACCATATATTGTTTGAGGCCTGCAATAAACCGGCTTCCACCAAATATTGATTAAGGGGTGTGATATACCAGCTTCCAGTCATTATTAGGCTCTATATACCTGTTTCCACAAAATACTGATAGAGGGGATTCATATACCGGCTTCCACCAAATGTAGATTGAGGCCTACTATACAATGGCTTCCACCAAATATTGATTAAGGGTTTTGATATATCATCTTCCAAAAAATTCTAATTAAGGTGGTCTATATACCTGTTTCCACAAAATATTGATAAGAGGGGTTAGATATTCCAGCTTGCAGCAAATTCTCATTAAGGGGTTTTATATACCTGATTCCACAAAATGCTGATAGAGGGGATTGATATACCAGCTTCCACCAAATATTCATTGAGGCCTACGATACATCAGCTTCCAACAAATATTGATTAAGGGGTTTGATAAATCAGCTTCCAGCAAATACTCATTAGGTGGTTCTATATACCTGTTTCCACAAAATACTGATAAGAGGGGATTGATATAAAAGTTTCCACCAAATATCGATTAAGGCATGCCATAGAAGACTTAAGGGTAGGCAGAAAATGTAATAAAGCAGCAGGAAATGCTAGCAGAATGCTTGGGTGTATATGGAGAGGCATTACCAGTAGAAAGAGGGAGGTGCTCATGCCGCACTACAAAGCACTAGTGAGAACTCATTTGGAGTATTGTGCTCAGTACTGGAGGCCATATCTCCAGAAGGATATTAATACTTTGGAGAGAGTTCAGAGAAGAGCTAGTAAACTGGTACCTGGTTTGCAGGATAAAACTTACCAGGAAAGATTAAAGGACCTTAACATGTATAGCTTGGAAGAAAGACGAGACAGAGGGGATATGATAGAAACGTTTAAATACATAAAGGGAATCAACAAGGTAAAAGAGGAGAGAATATTTAAAAGAAGAAAAACTGCTACAAGAGGACATAGTTTTAAATTAGAGGGGCAAAGGTTTAAAAGTAATATCAGGAAGTATTACTTTACTGAGAGAGTAGTGGATGCATGGAATAGCCTTCCTGCAGAAGTGGTAGCTGCAAATACAGTGGAGGAGTTTAAGCATATATATATTTGTGGTCATGGCTACGGCCAAGAGATATCCGAAGAACCCTAAGGAGAGAAGCAACGGGAACAACCTAACCCAGCTAGGCGTGTCTTAGCTGACTAAATGGCTTGTTGTGTGCCCTAAGCCATGATCGTGGGTAGGCCTGTAAGTGGGCATACCCTGTGGAAATGAGAAGATAAGAGAGGGAGGGTGGGGCACCTGAGAACACACGCCTGTGAATGAGGCTGTGGCTCGTATATGAAGAGCCTCCGCCCCTCCCACAACTGACTAATCAGCCTTACCAACATATATATATACAGACGTGGACAAAATTGTTGGTACCCTTTGGTCAATGAAAGAAAAAGTCACAATGGTCACAGAAATAACTTTAATCTGACAAAAGTAATAATAAATTAAAATTCTATAAATGTTAACCAATGAAAGTCAGACATTGTTTTTCAACCATGCTTCAACAGAATTATGTAAAAAAATAAACTCATGAAACAGGCATGGACAAAAATGATGGTACCCCTAACTTAATATTTTGTTGCGCAACCTTTTGAGGCAATCACTGCAATCAAACGCTTCCTGTAACTGTCAATGAGACATCTGCACCTCTCAGCAGGTATTTTGGCCCACTCCTCATGAGCAAACTGCTCCAGTTGTGTCCGGTTTGAAGGGTGCCTTTTCCAGACTGCATGTTTCAGCTCCTTCCAAAGATGCTCAATAGGATTGAGGTCAGGGCTCATAGAAGGCCACTTTAGAATAGTCCAATTTTTTCCTCTTAGCCATTCTTGGGTGTTTTTAGCGGTGTGTTTTGGGTCATTGTCCTGTTGCAAGACCCATGACCTGCGACTGAGACCAAGCTTTCTGACACTGGCTAGTACATTTCTCTCTAGAATTCCTTGATAGTCTTGAGATTTCATTGTACCCTGCACAGATTCAAGACACCCTGTGCCAGACGCAGCAAAGCAGCCCCAGAACATAACAGAGCCTCCTCCATGTTTCACAGTAGGGACAGTGTTCTTTTCTTGATATGCTTCATTTTTTCGTCTGTGAACATACAGCTGATGTGCCTTGGCAAAAACTTCGATTTTTGTCTCATCTGTCCACAGGACATTCTCCCAGAAGCTTTGTGGCTTGTCAACATGTAGTTTGGCATATTCCAGTCTTGCTTTTTTATGATTCGTTTTCAACAATGGTGTCCTCCTTGGTCGTCTCCCATGTAGTCCACTTTGGCTCAAACAACGACGGATGGTGCGATCTGACACTGATGTTCCTTGAGCATGAAGTTCACCTTGAATCTCTTTAGAAGTCTTTCTAGGCTCTTTTGTTACCATTCGGATTATCCGTCTCTTAGATTTGTCATCAATTTTCCTCCTGCGGCCACGTCCAGGGAGGTTGGCTACAGTCCCATGGATCTTAAACTTATGAATAATATGTGCAACTGTACTCACAGGAACATCTAGTTGCTTGGAGATGGTCTTATAGCCTTTACCTTTAACATGCTTGTCTATAATTTTCTTTCTGATCTCTTGAGACAGCTCTTTCCTTTGCTTCCTCTGGTCCATGTCGAGTGTGGTACACACCATATCACCAAACAACACAGTGATTACCTGGAGCCATATATATAGGCCCAATGGCTGATTACAAGGTTGTAGACACCTGTGATGCTAATTAGTGGACACACCTTGAATTAACATGTCCCTTTGGTCACATTATGTTCTGTGTTTTCTAGGGGTACCATCATTTTTGTCCATGCCTGTTTCATGAGTTTATTTTTTTACATAATTCTGTTGAAGCATGGTTGAAAAACAATGTCTGACTTTCATTGGTTAACATTTATAGAATTTTAATTTATTATTACTTTTGTCAGATTAAAGTTATTTCTGTGACCATTGTGACTTTTTCTTTCATTGACCAAAGGGTACCAACAATTTTGTCCACGTCTGTATATATATATAAAAAAAGCAGACTGATGTACCAGCCCTAAAAAGGGCTTTTTGGGGTGCTGTCAGGATGTTGTCCTTACAGCAGATGAGTCTGTGGACACAGAAGACTGCCCTAGCTAACGCTTTCCCTATTGAATCAGCAGCAGCTACACTCTCCCTCCTCTCACTAAGAATGCAGCTTCAGAATTAATCTAAAATGGATGCTGTCCAGGAGGTAGGAGGGTCTGGGAGGGAGGGTCTGCTGCTGATTGGCTGGAATGTGTCTGCTGACTGTGAGGTACAGGATCAAAGTTTGCTCAATGATGATGTATAGGGGGCGGAACGGACATCGCATATGTTTGCCTGCCATGGCGAACGCGAATAAGCTATGTTCGCCGTGAACTGTTCGCCGGCGAATAGTTCGGGACATCACTACTGGTAGCTGGTATATCAAACCCCTCAATCAATATTTGGTTGAACCAGTTTATAGAAACACAGATGTGTCGGCAGATAAGAACCATTTGGCCCATCTAGTCTGCCCAATATACTGAATACTATGGATAGCCACTGGCCCTATCTTATATGAAGGATGGCCTCATTCCTATCCCATTGTCACAACCAGACATCTGAGAAGCTCTGACAGATGCCTTTCAGAACCTCCTCCTTGAGCTTTCTTTGTGTTGGTTTTCAGTTCCTCATCTCGTTAGCCTCTCTCAGCTGTCTTGTAGTTGGACTGATTGCATCCCTTTAAATTCCTCCCCATAATGCATTAGTGTGTGGCTTATACAACTTTCTGGAGCGTGTGTGCATGCTGATCCTATTTCCCAGTCTTCTACAAGATAAGTGTTACATTCATTTGTGATTTTATGTTTGCTGGATCCCAGGTGACCCTGACTCCCTCCGTGTCTAGTGTAGGGAGCCGGTGGTCGTGTCCCCTCACTATTATAGGGTGTTCAGGTGTTATACAGTCGAGGTACGAGGATATGCGATCATCTACCATTGGGATCTTCGCATAGGCTGAGCAGTCAGGGAGAGTGCCAGGTCTTATGCAGGGGTCTCCCTTTTGTTCCTTAGTTTTGGATCCAGTGAGTCATATATTCATTTTGTATTGTCTTGTTTCCTGTACACCTTCCGTGACATTATAAGCCGCTAAAACCGTCTCAAGCATGGATCCGGTTTCACTTTTGACTGAACGCTTTCAGGGTCTTTCATTGGAGGTAGCTGATCTCCGTAAGACTCTTTCTCAGTTTCTAGTGACCGGTTCAGCTTGCGTTCATGGAGTTTGTTCTGAGCCTAAGATCTCGCTCCCGGATACGTTCTCCGGGGGCAGTGAAAATTTTGTGCATTTTAGAGAGGCTTGCAAACTCCATTTTCGCCTTCTTCCCCATTCCCCGCTGCTCAGGGGTAACGCTCAGTCGTGGGCCATTCCGCTGCCGGTGGGGGCACGGCCCCTCCGTTCAGTGGATAAATTCTTTTTAGCCCTGGGTCAGATATATGATGATCCGGATCGTATTGCTTTGGTTGAGTCTAGACTACGTCTCTTATGCCAGGGTAAACAATCCGCAGAGATATACTGCTCAGAATTTTGGAGATGGGCAGCTGATACTGGTTGGAATGATGCTGCACTCCGAAGTCAATTTTACCATGGTCTTTCAGAGGGATTGAAAGATGCATTTGCCTTTCATGAGAGGCCTATCTCCTTGGACTCTGCTATGTCTCAGGTCGTTCGTATTGACAGGCATCTTAGAGAGAGAGAAGAGAGTACTCCTTCCTGTCATACTCAATCCCAGGACAGTGCAGCGGTCTCATTCTGTGCGCAGGGTTCTCAGTCGCTGTCAGTCCCTTCTGAGCAGGAGCCCATGCAGCTGGGGTTGATTGCCTCTGACAATAGAAGATTCAGCCCGCATTGGAAAGTTTCTTTTTGTTGTGGAGGTATAAATCATTTGGCAAATGTTTGTCCCTCTAGGAGATTCAGGCAGTTTTTTGGGAGTAATAAAGAAACAAAAAGGAAAAAATCTTTTAAAAATGTTCAATCTGTTACTATTGGCAGGGTTGAGGCAGAGATTGCAGGTTTTCCGTTTGCTTGTAGTTCCCGTTTTGTCCTGCCTGCCAGGGTGGCGCTAGAGAGCAAGAACATTTTTTGTGAGATTTTTGTAGATAGTGGAGCAGCTGTCAATCTAATTGATAATTAATTTGCGATAACTCATGGTTTCCAGGTATGCACTTTGGGAAAGGATATTCCTGTTTTTGCTATTGATTCCGCTCCACTTTCTCAGAAATCATTAAAGGGCATAGTTCACAATATCTGTTTAATTGTGAGTGATGCTCATGTTGAGGATGTGTCATGTTTCGTCCTTAGCGGATTACCTACTCCTCTTGTGTTGGGGCTACCCTGGCTCACTAAACATAACCCCACCATTGATTGGCAAGCGAGGCAAATAAATGGTTGGAGTGACTTTTGCAGAGAGAATTGCCTCACGACATCTGTTTCTGAGGTTTCTACTAAGACTGTACCACCTTTTCTCTCTGAATTTTTGGATGTCTTCTCTGAGAGTGGAGTTCAGGATTTTCCCCCGCACACGGAGTACGATTGCCCTATTAATCTCATCCCAGGCGCCAAGCTGCCTAAATCTCGTTTATACAATCTTTCCCAACCTGAGAGGATCGCTATGCGTGCTTATATCTCTGAGAGTCTGAGAAAAGGACACATACGACCCTCGAAGTCACCTGTTGCCGCTGGTTTTCTCTTTGTTAAGAAAAAAGATGGTTCTTTAAGACCATGTCTGGATTTCAGGGAGCTGAACAGTATCACTATTCGTGACCCTTATCCGCTTCCTCTGATCCCGGATTGTTGGGGCTAAAGTCTTTTCCAAATTAGATCTAAGAGGGGCATACAACCTGGTCAGGGTCAGAGAAGGAGACGAATGGAAGACGGCCTTCAATACCCCTGAGGGCCATTTGGAGAATTTGGTTATGCCTTTTGGTTTGATGAATGCCCCAGCCGTTTTTCAGCATTTTTTATCATTTAATGGGAAAATTTGTATTAGTGTATTTGGATGACATTTTGATTTTTTTCTCCTGATTTCAAAACTCATAAGAAACTCTTACGTCAGGTCTTGCTCATCCTGCGGGAGAATAAATTATATGCGAAACTGGAAAAATGTGTGTTTGCGGTTCCAGAAATTCAATTTCTGGGGTTTCTTCTCTCCGCTTCTGGTTTTCGCATGGACCCCGAGAAGGTCCGCGCTGTGCTTGAGTGGGAGCTTCCTGAGAATCAGAAGGCGCTGATGCGTTTTTTGGGCTTTGCCAATTATTACAGGAAGTTTATTTTGAATTATTCCTCTGCTGTTAAACCACTCACTGATATGACCAGAAAGGGGGTAGATTTTTCGTCCTGGTCGGTAGAGGCGCGGAAGGCCATTTCTAATATCAAGGAGAGTTTTGCTTCCGCTCCCATCTTGGTACAACCTGATAGTTCTCTATCCTTCATAGTTGAGGTTGATGCTTTTGAGGTGGGTGTGGGTGCTGTCTTGTCTCAGGGTTCCTCTCCTGCCAAATGGCGACCGTGTGCCTTTTTCTCGAAGAAACTCTCCTCCGCAGAGAGAAATTACGATGTGGGAGATAGGGAGTTGTTGGCCATCAAATTGGCTTTTGAGGAATGGCGCCATTGGCTAGAGGGAGCCAGACACCCTATTACCGTGTTTACTGACCATAAAAATCTGGCCTACTTGGAGTCAGCCAAGCGTCTGAACCAGAGACAGGCCAGATGGTCTTTGTTCTTTTCAAGGTTTAATTTTGTTGTCACGTTCCGCCCTGGGGTTAAGGATGTGAAGGCAGATGCCCTGTCACGTTGTTTCCCGGGAGGTGGGAATTTTGAAGACTTGGGTCCCATTTTGGCTGAAGGTGTGGTGGTCTCTGCTCTTTTTTCTGAATTGGAGGTAGAGGTGTAGGTAGCCCAGTCAGAGGCTCCTGATCTTTGTCCTCCTGGGAGGTTGTTTATGCCTCTCGCTTTAAGACACAAGATTTTTAAGGAACACCACGATACTGTCCTTGCTGGGCACCCGGGGGCAAGAGCCACAGTGGATCTCATCGCTCGGAGATTCTGGTGGCCTGCGCTTCGTAAGTCGGTTGAGGGTTTTGTGGCTGCTTGCGAGACATGCGCTCGTGCCAAAGTCCCTCATTCACGGCCATCAGGTCCTCTCCTTCCCTTACCCATTCCTTCCCATCCATGGACTTCATAACGGACCTGCCTCGTTCCTCGGGGAAGACTGTGATTCTGGTGGTGGTGGACCGTTTTAGCAAAATGGTGCATTTTATCCCTTTTCCTGGTTTGCCCAATGCTAAGACGCTGGCGCAGGCATTTATTGATCACATTGTCAAATTGCATGGTATTTCTTCAGACATAGTCTCTGATAGGGCCACGCAGTTTGTTTCCAGATTCTGTAAGGCTTTCTGTTCTCGCTTGGGGGTTCGGTTGTCATTCTCTTCTGCTTTCCACCCGCAGTTGAATGGCCAGACAGAGCACGTCAATCAGAATCTAGAGACATATCTGCGCTGTTTTGTGGCGGAGAATCAGGAGGATTGGTGTGATTTTTTGTCCCTTGCTGAGTTTGCTTTAAATAACCGTCATCAGGAGTCCTCTGATAAGTCACCATTTTTTGGTGCATATGGGTTTCATCCGCAGTTTGGGACATTCTCGGGAGAGGGTTCTTCTGGTTTACCTAATGAGGACAGATTCTCCTCATCTTTGTCATCGATTTGGCAAAAGATTCAGGATAATCTATAGAGCATGAGTGAGAGATATAAGCGTGTGGCAGATAAGAGACGTGTGCCTGGTCTGGACCTGAATGTTGGTGATCTGGTGTGGTTGTCTACCAAGAATATCAAATTGAAGGTTCCCTCCTGGAAGTTGGGTCCTAAGTTTATTGGGCCTTACAAAATCCTGTCGGTCATCAATCCTGTTGCCTACCATCTTGATCTTCCTCAGACTTGGAAGATCCATAATGTTTTTCATAAGTCCTTATTAAAACCTTATGTTCAACCCATTGTACCCTCGCCTTTGCCTCCTCCTCCGATTATGGTTGATGGTAATCTTGAATTTCAGGTCTCTAGGATTGTGGATTCTCGTGTTGTCCGCGGTTCTCTCCAGTACCTCGTTCATTCGGAGGGTTATGGTCCTGAGGAGAGGATGTGGGTCCGAGTGACGGACATTAAGGCCACTCATCTCATCAGGGCTTTCCATAGGTCCCATCCTGAGAAGGTGGGCTCTGAGTGTCCGGAGTCCACTCGTAGAGGGAGGGGTACTGTCACAACCAGACATCTGAGAAGCTCTGACAGATGCCTTTCAGAACCTCCTCCTTGAGCTTTCTTCGTGTTGGTTTTCAGTTCCTCATCTCGTTAGCCTCTCTCAGCTGTCTTGTAGTTGGACTCATTGCATCCCTTTAAATTCCTCCCCATAATGCAATAGTGTGCGGCTTATACAACTTCCTGGAGTGTGTGTGCATGCTGATCCTATTTCCCAGTCTTCTACAAGATAAGTGTTACATTCATTTGTGATTTTATGTTTGCTGGATCCCAGGTGACCCTGACTCCCTCCGTGTCTAGTGTAGGGAGCCGGTGGTTGTGTCCCCTCACTATTATAGGGTGTTCAGGTGTTATACAGTCGAGGTACGAGGATATGCGATCATCTACCATCGGGATCTTTGCATAGGCTGAGCAGTCAGGGAGAGTGCCAGGTCTTATTCAGGGGTCTCCCTTTTATTCCTTAGTTTTGGATCCAGTGAGTCATATATTCATTTTGTATTGTCTTGTTTCCTGTACACCTTCCGTGACACTCATGCATGCTTAAACTCCTTCACTGTATTTGCAGCTACCACTTCTGCAGGAAGGCTATTCCATGCATCCACTACTCTTTCAGTAAAGTAATACTTCCTGATATTACTTTTAAACCTTTGCCCCTCTAAATTAAAACGATGTCCTCTTTTAGCAGTTTTTCTTCTTTTAAATATTCTCTCCTCTTTTACCTTGTTGATTCCCTTTATGTATTTAAAAGTTTCTATCATATCCCCTCTGTCTCGTCTTTCTTCCAAGATTTACATGTTAAGGTCCTTTAATCTTTCCTGGTAAGTTTTATCCTGCAATCCATGTTCCAGTTTAGTAGCTCTTCTCTGAACTCTCTCCAAAGTATTAATATCCTTCTGGAGATATGGTCTCTAGTACTGCGCACAATACTCCAAATGAGTTCTCACTAGTGCTTTGTAGTGCGGCATGAGCACCTCCCTCTTTCTACTGGTAATTCCTCTCCCTATACACCCAAGCATTCTGCTAGCATTTCCTGCTGCTCTATTACATTGTCTGCCTACCTTTAAGTCTTCTATGGCATGCCTTAATCGATACTTGGTGGAAACTTTTATATCAATCCCCTCTATCAGTATTTTGTGGAAACAGGTATATAGAACCACCTAATGAGTATTTGCTGGAAGCTGATTTATCAAACCCCTTAATCAATTTTTGGTGGAAGCTGGTATATAAATCCCATCTATCAGTATTTTGTGGAAACAGGTATATAAAACCCCTTAATGAGTATTTGCTGCAAGCTGGTATATCTAACCCCTCTTATCAATATTTTGTGGAAACATGTATATAGAACACCTTAATGAGAATTTTTGGGACGATGATATACAGTACAGACCAAAAGTTTGGACACATCTTCTCATTCAAAGAGTTTTCTTTATTTTTATGACTATGAAAATTGTAGATTCACACTGAAGGCATCAAAACTATGAATGAACACATGTGGAATTATATACATAACAAAAAAGTGTGAAACAACTGAAAATATGTCATATTCTAGGTTCTTCAAAGTAGCCACCTTTTTCTTTGATTACTGCTTTGCACACTCTTGGCATTCTCTTGATGAGCTTCAAGAGGTAGTCACCTGAAATGGTTTTCACTTCACAGTTGTGCCCTGTCAGGTTTAATAAGTGGAATTTCTTGCCTTATAAATGGGGTTGGGACCATCAGTTGCGTTGTGGAGAAGTTCGGTGGATACACAGCTGATAGTCCTACTGAATAGACTGTTAGAATTTGTATTATGGCAAGAAAAAAGCAGCTAAGTAAAGAAAAACAAGTGGCCATCATTACTTAAAGAAATGAAGGTCAGTCAGTCCGAAAAATTGGGAAAACTTTGAAAGTGTCCCCAAGTGCAGTCACAAATACCATCAAGCGCTACAAAGAAACGGACTCACATGCGGACCGCCTTAGGAAAGGAAGACCAAGAATAACCTCTGCTGCGGAGGATAAGTTTATCCGAGTCACCGGCCGTAGAAATCGCAGGTTAACAGCAGCTCAGATTAGAGACCAGGTCAATGCCGCACAAAGTTCTAGCAGCTGACACATCTCTAGAACAACTGTTAAGAGGAGACTGTGTGAATCAGGCCTTCATAGTAGAATATCTAATAGGAAGCCACTGCTAAGGACAGGCAACAAGCAGAAGAGACTTGTTTGGGCTAAAGAACACAAGGAATGGACATTAGACCAGTGGAAATCTGTGCTTTGGTCTGATGAGTCCAAATTTGAGATCGTTGGTTCCAACCACCGTGTCTTTGTGCGACGCAGAAAAGGTGAACGGATGGACTCTACATGCCTGGTTCCCACCGTGAAGCATGGAGGAGGAGGTGTGATAGTGTGGGGGTGCTTTGCTGGTGACACTGTTGGGGATTTATTCAAAATTGAAGGCATACTGAACCAGCATGGCTACCACAGCATCTTGCAGCGGCATGCTATTCCATCCGGTTTGTGTTTAGTTGGACCATCATTTATTCTTCAACAGGACAATGACCCCAAACACACCTCCAGGCTGTGTAAGGGCTATTTGACCATGAAGGAGAATGGTGGGAGCCGGTATATGAATCCCCTCTATCAGTATTTCGTGGAAACAGGTATATAAAGCCTAATAATGTCTATGTGCTGGAAGCTGGTATATCATACCCCTTAATCAATATTTGGTGGAAGCTGGTTTATCGCAGGCCTCAATCAATATTTGGTGGAAGCCGGTATATAAATCCCCTATTTCAATATTTTGTAGAAACTGGAATATATAAACCCCTTAATGTGTATTTGCTGGAAGCTGGCATATCAAACCCCTTAATCAATATTTGTTGAAATCCGGTGTATGGCAGGCCTCAATCTACATTTGGTGGAAGCTGGTATATCAATTCTCTCTATCAGTATTTTGTGGAAACAGGTATATACAACCCCTTATATATACAACCCCTTAATGAGTATTTGCTGGAAGCTGATACATCAAACCCCTCAATCAACATTTGGTTGAACCAGTTTATTGCATGCCTCCATCTATATTTAGTTGAAGCTATTATATGGATCCCCTCTGTCAGTATTTTGTGGAAATAGGTATATAGAACACCTTAATGAGTATTTGCTTGAAGATGGTATATCTAACCACTTAATCAATATTTGGTGGAAGCTGGTGTATTGCAGTCCTCAATCAATTTTTGGTAGAAGCCGGTATATCAATCCCCTCTATAAGTATTTTGTGGAAACAGGTATCTAGAAACCCTTAATGAGTATTTGCTGGAAGCTGGTATATCAAACCCCTCAATCAATATTTGGTGGTAACCAGTGTATCGCAGGCCTCAATCAGTATTTTGTTAAATTAGGAATATCAAACTCCTAAATGAGTATTTTGTGGAATCAGGTATATCGAGCCCCTTAATCATTTTTTTTTCCGGACAACAGGTTTATCACACCAGTTGCAATTAGTTAATCCAATAGCATTTGTCCGTCTATCTAGCTGCGGTATCTTAGCAGAACTGAACCCCACTCCTGCACAATACAAATGCACTATAATATACCTTCTATTACACCCCTCAGTATATCACACCTTTCTATAGCACACCTATACCAGTCCTCAAAAACACTTAATAAAATATACTTTCTATCACAACCCTCAGTATATAACACCTTTCTATAGCACACCTATTCTAGTCCTCAAAAATACTTTTCAGTCTGTCCCTGTTGCACATAGCAACCTCTCCCTATAATAACAAAAAACTGAATGTAAAATGGCTGCCAGATCAGGTTTATTTATAGGGTAGGGGTTGTGTCCATGTGCTGAATCGTCTCAAATGGCTGTCCTGTCCCACCTGATGGATGTGTCATGGGTCAAAGTTTGGTACAATGCAAAAGAATATGGCGCCGGCGGACATCGCCATATGATCGCTTGTTCTGCGAACCGCGAGTGAGCAAAGTTCGCTGCCAAACGACTGCCGGGCAAATCCATCTCTACTCTTCATGCGGCTGCCAGCTCACCATATTTTCACTGGGCCACTCTGTAGTCTTCTCATGCTGCTGCCACCTCACCACTCTGTGGTCTCCTCATGCTGCTGCCATCTCAACACTCTGTCATTGGGCCACTCTTTGATCTCATATGCTGCTGCTACCTTAGCACTTTGTGGTATCCTCATGCTGATGCCAGCTCACCACTATGTCACTGGG